>NC_053436.1:73279561-73357522 GCF_007990345.1 Gossypium hirsutum
ATAAAAATAAAATATTCAAAATGTTCCCTTATTTAAAATAATTTTCATTTTATTAAAATATAAATAAATTATAAATTAATTTATTTAGAAAGATAACCTTTTATTATACATGAAATAATATAAAAATATTATTTCCAAACATATTTTGCCTTTATTTAAAATAATTCTCCATTTTATTTATTTTAAAATATAAAAGAAAATATAATATTTATTAAAACAACTTTTATATAATTACATGAAAAATATAAAAATCAAAATTTTGTAAAATATTAAAATAAAAATCAATTTCGTACGGTCGGATTCATGCACATGGAGGTCGTCGACGGTTACCATTGGATTTCTCCTTTGCCACTTCCGGCAGGGGTTGGTTGCTCCGCGAGGATTCGGTGTGGTGTTGGGAGGATACCGCCTGATAGAATAGGACTGTAGAGGTGTTTGATCAAAGGCGGAGGTGTGAAACCCAAGGTGAGGGATGGTAAGAAAAGACCCCCGACGGCCCTCTGCGATCCCTCGTGTGACGCTACCATAGATCAGCGGTCCACTCGATAATCGGAAATGAGAAATCGGGCCACATTCCAACCTCCATAGGACTAGAAAAAGGAACATATAAGGGCTAGGATACATAAAAGGGCTAGGATACGTACCTGCATCATCTGAAGAGCTGTACTGTGTGTCGACAGTTGAACTTGGCCGTGATGTGTATTGTTCTGGCGATGATTGTGTGATCTATTGATGGCCTCATCGTCCCTTCAGGATTAAGGCACGTTGTTTCCTTGACACTAATTGCCGCTGCTCTCTTCTCTGACATAAAAGGTGCCATGATCCAAACCAGGCATATTCGCACGCACGCCAATCGGAAATGATGGTCTGAGAGGTATAAATAATCGTCTCCACATTGAATAGTGGACCAGAACTCGCCAATGTATGCAATTGCCGAGTGATTTGTGATGATCATCCAACACTCAGTCCATAATGGTTGTCGGAATCCAAATTGCGTAATACTCATCTATTGTGCACTCCCACAATAAAAGTTGACCAAGGAACTTCACGTGCCAAGCGTTCGGATTTTGTAAGTATTCATCGAATTACTGCCTGAATTGCCGGATCCTCGTATGGTGTCCATTGAAACTATATAAAAATGATGGAAAATTAGTTAAATAAAAAATACTAAATACTAAATACAAATACGAATCCACTATTTTATTATGTATATATATATTTTTAATACTTACTTGTACTTCTGACCGTTCTCTAATAGAAGCCGTATATCTTCAAGACAGTAGGTAATCGAGCATAACTTGCAAATGGTTCCACCTAATTAAATAAATTTTTTAGCATACGACTATATTTTAAATCTACGTAATAATTGTAAAATCTAATATAAAATTTACCTCGTTATGAGTACGAATGTATATGGGTGGTCCACTCGAGGACGTAAAAATGGAAAGCGAAACTGTGCCCATGATTGCAGTAGCGATAGGCACCTCCGATTTTCACTTTATTCAGTCGCGTAGTCCCGCACATCTCCCGGTACAGTGTGCCAACACGGCAGACCCCCAAATTCACCAGCTGCTCTAAATCAACGAGTTCAGTAGCCATCTCAGATGTACAAGGTTTCGTGACAAGCCCGGCATCAGATAACCTCCAATTATCTGAAGAATGTATGCTCGAGCATATCAAATTTTTTCTAGTTCAGTAGAATCATCATCCGGCTCCGAAATATGTCTCGTAACCAGTCCATCTCAATCCGACCTCCGTTAATATTATTCGGAATAGCACCCAAAAGCTCGTAGCATACCGCTCCCTAATCAGCAGAATGAACGGACCCAGTGACTGCATCCCCGTCCACCGGCAATCCTAATTGCAAATGCATGTCTTCCAAAGTTATAGTGCAGTCTCCACATGGAAGATGAAATGTGTGCGTCTCGGGTCTCCACCTTTCTATCAATGCACTAATAAGTTTCGGGTTCAACTTGCACCCCCGGCCTATCATCGCCACGTGCCAAAAACCCGCTTCCCGTAGGTAATCCTCTATCAACGGTGATGGAGGGACCAGTCATGTTATAGATATAGCATTGTAATATCCGATCTACAGACTTTTATAAGAAATAATAAATACAAATTATTTAAATTTGCATAAATGACAGAAATCTTAAATAATATTTAAATATTAAATTTAAAACTTACCATTTGCATTTGTTCGACGGATATGTGTTTATCATCGAAGCGAATTAATTCTCCGGCCATTACTAACTCGATCAAATTTTTTATTTTAAAAATAAATTTAGAAAAAATAAAATTAGAGCTTTTTTGAAAAAATTAACGAGATTTTTTAGAGGAATTTAAGAGAAATTTGAGAGAAATTTGAGAGAATATTGAAAGATTGAATATTGAAAGGATTTAAGTGTGAAAAAAATGAAAGGGGTGGGGGGTTTTATAGTTTTTTTTGGACCGTTGGGGGGTTACCAACGGTCAAAAAAGTAGCCGTTGCTACTGTTCAAACACGGGGAAAAGGCTTCCTTAAGGAAGCGCTTTTCCTACGTGGATAGAAAACGCGCCGTCAGGAAGCGTTTTCTGTCCACGTAGGCAAAGCGCTTCCTTGAGGAAGCGTTTTCCTACTTTTTCCCCTAACAACACGCTGACGTGGACGCGTTTTGTAAAAATCGGCCCATTCCGGTAAATAATTTCTGATCTGGCCCATTTCAGTAAATTTAAAAAAAGGGGCTTTTATTGGTAATTTTCCCTAATTCTTTCATATTTTCAAATTTTAATTTTTAAAAATTTAACTTCAAGAGAAAATAAGGGATACTTAAACTTCTTTTTTTCCTACTCTAACTTATAAAGTTTATGTAAATTAAGGGCACCTTTGGATCATCAGCAAGCTCTAGTATGGTGAAATTTAAAAAATAAAAAAAAAAATTGAACTAAAATGCAGCTCTAATTGTGGTGTTTGGCAAGCACACCAGTGAGCATTTCTCACCTCACTGTAACTCAAAATATTTGCTGGAGTTAAAAGGTCCAGTGAACTGATTTGGAAGTCCAAAAATAAGGGTAATTATTATTTTACCCCTCCAACTATTTCTTATTATTTATTTTATTTAATACACATAACATAAGTTTAATATGTTATTATTTAATATAATTTAATTTTCAATAAATATATAATTTTTATTTATAAATTTAGTATAAATACAATTTAATTTATATTTGATTATTTGATTTAAATATAATTTGTAAAATATTTTGATATTTTATTATGAATATAATTTAAAAATATTTAAATTTTATTGTATATGATTTTAATATTTTAATTATCATTTTATAAAAAATATAATTTTAATTTATGTTTTATATTAAATAATATAACATAAATACATTGTTATTACTAATCTAATGTCTTTAATAGTCATTTTATATTCTCACCTCAACGCTACTGCTGCGTTTAAATCCAAATACACACCACATCATTGTTTCTAATCTCACCGCTATAGTATCCAATCTCACCGCTACAGTAACTAATCTCATCGTCACCTCTGTTTTTAATCTCACCGGAAGTAAACACACCATCCATCCAAACTAAAGCCTCCTTTGGTTTGGCTTTTAGGGCCAGTGAGGTGCAGTTGGGGTAGATATATGCTACCAATCTCACTGCTGTGCTGTTTGGTTCAGCATTGCAGTTGAGTGAAAATTCATTTCAACCTCACTGATGTGCTGAAAAGGGGCTGGAGGTTTTAGCAGCAATTAAGGGCATTGGGGCAGTGGGTATTTTTAACAGACAAAAATACACATACCTTTATTTATTATTTTACCATTTTATCCTTCAAAGTTAAACTAATTTCTTTATGTTACTATATTTTTTAATTAAAAATCATCGGTTTAGATATTTCAAAATTTGATCCAAGTATAATGTTACTATTTGTGAAAATAATATTTATCATTGTTATAAAAGAATATTTAACTATAAAAAATTTAAAAAAATTATCATTTATCTAATAAATAATTTAAATTAATTATATAATTCTTTAAAATATTTATAATAAAATATTGGAAGATACATTTTAATATTTTATTAAATGAATTTATAAATTCACATATTTAATAATTTTAAAAAAGTAAAATAATTTAAAAAACTTCTATTATATATCAATTCTAATCTGATGTCCTTAATAGTAATTTTTTATTCTCGTCTCGCCGCTACAGCTACTTTTGAATCCAAACACACACTCTACCATTGTTTCTAATCTCACTGCTACAATATCTAATCTCACCGTTGCAGTAACTAACCTCACCGCCACCGCTATTTTTAACCTCACTGGAGGTAAACACACCGCCCATCCAAACAAAGCCTAAGCCTAAGTAACTATTTGTAAATAAGGGATATTTTCCCCACCTCCAGTCTAGACAGAAGTTAAGTAACTATTTTTATAGCGCGTATTGATAAGGTGTATTATTCAATATCTAAATTAATTAAAAATTTAGTCTAGAATATTATTATAGTTTTAAACATTAAAAAATTATGTTTCTTCCTTTTATATTAGTAATTTATTACATGAGTATAGAAATGAATTTCGTTAATATAAAGAAAAAAAATTCATATATTAAAATAGTACAAAGGTAAACATATTATACCTTTTTAAAAAAAATTTTAAATGATTTTGTAATATGAAAAGTTGTGAAGTGTCTTTAGAATTTGGCATATCTTATTCCAATTTATTATCGAATCACATAAGGGGTATTTCAAATTTAAATTAATTTGAATTGATAAAGAATAATAAATTTGATTATTAATTCGAATACTATAAAAATTTTTAAATAGTAAAAGAATATATATACATGTCATGTTATATACATGCCATTCTATGAAAATTTTTGTTTGGCCGAACCTCAAGCTCTTTCAATGGATTTTTCACTTCAACTTCGGTGCTATGAACTAATGAAGATGATGTCTTCTTTGGTTTCATTATCTCTTACTTATTTTATTATTAAATCAATATTATATTAAACTAGTTTTTCACCTATTTACACATACAACCGTCCACTCTTCACTAAAAAGCTCTAATTACTTTTTAAATCTATAAATGAACTTTAATTATACAATTTTACTTAATAATAATCAATAGTTGTAACATTTCTAACTCGTCTCCGTCATTAGTTTAGGGTTACATAGTATTACTGTACAAAATAGAACATTTAACTCCAAAACTGAAACAATTATGCAACTTAATATCAACATGTAATACCTCAATTTAATGATGGTAAAAATACTCTTACGGGCCTCAAACCTAGCCTACGGGGCCTAAAAATAGCTTAGACACATTTAAGGATCAATTTGAAACAAAGCAGAAAATTTTGGAAAACTTGAAAATTTAAGAAACAGGGGTCACATGGCCGTGTGGTCAAGCCGTATGACATAGCCCAAATCGGGTGAGCTTTCGAAGTATGGATACACAACTGTGTCCCAGCCCGTGTGTCCGCCTATGCTGCTTATTAACTTGGGTCACACGATCATGTCGCAGGCCGTATGCCAGACCGTGTGAAACTTGTACCAAAAATCATTTAATACACGACCATATGGTGAGACTATGTATGGCACACGGCCGTGTGACAACCTGTGTCCCAAGCCGTGTGCAACTAAATGACTTCATTTTCAAGCCAAACTTTCATCCCTTTCTTAGACACCAAGCCAAACCATTTACCAACATGTTTGACCACTCAAAATCACATATAAATAAATCTAAAACATGTCAAAACACAACACTTATAAACCAAACCAATGTGCCCTCATTGGCACCACATTTAGTAACATAACTAAGAAAGAACCTTCATTAATAGTTAATCATTCTTTCTTAAAACCATCAACCAAAATTGACCAAAGATATGGTTATTCACAACAAAATTACCATTTCAAAGCATTACTACATTATATATGAAATTAAGAATTAACTTAACCTAATATAGTTCAAACATTTCCATTACCTTAAGTTACCCACCAAATTGACCATTCCATATTTTAATCTCCATAAGAATTACTAGAACCAAAACAAACCCTATCAAATAAATAATTAAAATAAGCTATATCAAAAAGAATTAATATGAGGCACAACTCATATATTCATTACTATATACGGTTCAATACAAACTTCAACCAAGACACTAATTTTAATAACATCAAACCCTATATATATGTCACAAATTATAACAACTCATAATAATAGCTACCGAAAGAGTTTGGATAGTGTGAGCTCTGAAGTTGATCCGCTCGATCAATTTCACAAAAACGTTAACTACAGAAACAAACTAGGTAAGCTTAAGAAGCTTAGTAAGTTCATAGCTCAAGATTCAATTCAACTTACCTCCATCTATAAATGAATACTAAAATAGCATTAAATTTCTAAACTTGACAATCATTTTCAAAATTTATATATTGTTAGTACTAAAACTTTCAATTGAGCAATTTATAAACCATGATAGTTCAAATCAAAACAAATCACTCTTTGATATTTAAATACATAACTCTGTCACTAATATCGCATTCAATTGAGCAATTCATAAACCATGATAGTTTAAATCAAAACAAATCACTCTTTGATATTTAAATACATAACTCTGTCACTAATATTGCATTTACAGAGCATGTGTTTCATGCATATAACTATAAACTTTCCCTTCGTTTCAATATTGTTACAAACAACTTTTAAACACATAACCATTAATTATTCAATTTCGCCACTTAACATCTCCATATTCATCTAAATATATCACCACCAAATTTCATGAATTCAATATCAACTTACCTTAACAAAGTAGATAATCAAAAGGATAAATGTCTAATTCCTGATAACCAAATGCAAAATCACATTGTATTAGTATATAATTATATATAACATAAATGATACTTTACAAAAGAACTAATCAAATTCTATCAATTACCATAGCTCAATGTACTTATCAACATTTATACACAAGCATTTTATAGTTCCATTTATCACATAGATTGAGCAAATAAATAAGTTTTAAGTCAATTAATACATAGCCCGATGAACTATAGTAACTTGACTCGGATACTCAAGTAACTACACTACACCAGAGGTATCGAAGATGTGTAACAGAGGCATCAAAATGCAGATAGAGGAAGAAATGTGCAAACAGAGGCACCAAAGTGCAAACAAAGACACCAAAGTGCAATCCCGTACAAGCTCACGTTCTAACCCTATTGGCATGCCAATTGTATCCTAATCGGTTACTGCATTCAAATGGACATCTAAACCGAATTAATTACATTAATAAAATCATAGGCACTTCCATAATATCAGTACACATACCATATATTTATTCCATCCATTCCGAGATAATATCATTCACATTTCACAACCATTTCTCATTTTCTGAATAGTACATTTTTACTTTATACTTAATCATATACAAATCATAATTAAATTTCATTACTAAATATTCGATCATAACTCAATTTAAACAATTAGAAAACAACATAATTTATAAACATATAAATGTATTTAATAATTTGATGAACTTGCCTAGACTATGTGTAACAGCCCCAAATTATCGAGTCAACGTTCAAGTGTTGACCTGGGTTGGCAATGGATAAATTTATTTTGGAATTGGGTTTTGTTGGAATTAATTTGGGTGAATTTTAGACCTTTTTATAAGAAATTAATGATGTTGGGAAGCTTGTGTGAAGTAGGGGGAAGATGGATGGCTAATATGGTGATTTTACCATTTTTGAATAAAAATCTTCTCCCACTTAATGAGAAAAGATAGGTTGGTGAGATAAAGTGGATTTGTCCCTATTTTTCCCTATATTATAATCAACCTATTGTTTTTTTATTTATTTTACATTTCTTCATTTTTTATTCTTTTCTCCATCTATTTTTCCTTAGTAAGTCATGTAGAGGGAGAGAGATTTGAGTGAGTTCTCACCATTTTTTTCATCTTCCAATTCTCAAAGAAGGTAAGGGTCTTGATCTATTTTTTTTAAAAAGTCCCATGGAAGAAAAAGTCTTGATCTATTTTTTTTTTTAAAAAGTCCCATGGAAGAAAAAAAAATATCTATGTTCATTAAGGATGAAGGTTGAGGTTTTTGGGTGTTTGGAAGGGTTTGAATATGAGGAAGTCTCTACCCATCTTCTCATATTTTATTCGTTTATTTATTTAAAGTATGTATTTTTACATCCTATCAACTCTTATTTTTTTATTTTTTTGTGGGAAATCTTGTGTGTTACATGGTTATTAGTTAAAGAGGGTGGTGAATCTTCTAAAGCTAAGAGTAAAGGCTGTAACATCCCAATTTTTGGCCCAGTCGGAACAGTAGTTTCCAAACCACAAATCTGAAGTAAATATAATTATTTTATGATTATTATAAGGTCTATGATATGATAGCATGCTTGTGTGGAAATTTCATGAAGAAGTTTTGTGAATAAGTGTCCAATTTAACTTTTAGGACTAAATTGCAAATGTTGCAAAATATAAGATTTTAAAAGCTTTAAGTATGAAATAGCTTTGGATTATTAATTAAGGGTCCTTAAATATAAATTTTCCCAATTTCTATTTTTATGGACAAAAATGGGCATGAATAGAAAAAAATTGAAAGAAAGGCCTTAAGGGCATTTTGGTCATTTGGTTAATAAAAGAATGAAAAGGGAAAATAAGTCAAAAATCTTGTCCATCTTCTCCTAACTTGGCTGAAAACCTGAAGGAGCCATAGCTAGGGTTTTGTTCAACTTCCAAGCTTGATAGTAAGTGCATCCAAGCCCCGTTTTTAATGTTCTTTGCTTTTTTAAAGTTGTTATCAATCGATCTAGCTATTTCTACCATTATTTTGAGCTAAGGTTCATGTTCAAAAACTTACCCATGTGTGACATGCATGTATTTTGAGGTTTAATAGAGGAATATGAAAGTTTGATGTGTGGTAAACATCTTTTACAAAGTGATTTTTCATGAAAACACCTAAAAAGGACCTTTTTGTAAAAGTTGTAAAATAGGCTGTAAAAATCTGATTGAAAGAAAATGTGGGCTGTTATAAGTATGATATAGGTTCAGCTAGGTTTGGGTAACAAATAAAATGAGTACATTTTATTTTACGAGACTAGGGACTAATTTGTAAATATGTAAAAGTTTAGGGGCAAAATTATAATTTTACCAAAATATGATTTATGGACTGTTTGAACAATTTGATAATTAAATAAGTGAAATTTTCTATTATAGATTAAGAAATATATAGTTTGGACCTAAACCGAGGAAAGAACAAGGTTGTGGACTAAATCAAATAGTTAGCCATATTTTGGTATCGAGGTAAGTTCGTGTGTAAATAATTCAACATCATGTTATTATGTATTTGATGTTTTGATATTGCATGAAACATCTCTATGGATTTGATTAATGATGACTCGATGATGATTCGACAAAGAATTGATACCTCGAAATCCTAATTGAACCTTAGGAATAGTTAGGATACAAATGTCATGACATTAGGGTTATGTGTGATCCCATGTAAGACCATGTCTGGGACATGGCATTAGCATCGATCTGTGATCCCATGTAAGACCATATCTGGGATATGGCATTGGCATCAATATATGATTTTGTATAAGACCATGTCTGGGACATGGCATCGATATGAGCCATCGTGTAAGACCATAGCTAGGCTATCGGCTTCGATCTGTGATCCCATGTAAGACCATGTCTGGGACATGGCATTGGCATCGTTCTAGGATCCCATGTAAGACCATATTTGGAATATGGCATTGGCATCTTACTATATGTATGAGAATTCCCGAGTATCTTTTAGTATTCCAAGTGGTTCAATAGGTAATCCAAAGATTATGTCAAAGAGATGACAAGGTATGATAATGTTGAAAGGGTACAAGTATGTACACAAAGCTCATAAATATTGAGATTATGAATCGATGAAACCTTGGTAAGAAGTGAATGAATGAATTATGATCATGAATTTTATTGTACATTATGTAAATGACATGACTTAAAAATGTACCTATGACACTTAATGACATTGTGATAAATAATATTATGTTCTGTGTATATTAATGCATGGTTAATGTTGTTAATTATTTACATGCAAACTTACTAAGCTTTATGCTTACTCCCTTTTCTTTTCCATTCTCTTATAGCATTGCCAAGCTAGCTCAGGGATTGAAGGACGTCAGACCTTGACTCGCACTATCAAACTAATCTTTTGGGTAGAGTGAATTCAAGTATTTTGAGTATGACATGTATAGAGACTTGGTCTTTTTGTTATATGTCATATTGGTTTAGCCAGATGTGTTGGCTTATAATGATTTGATGGTTCATTTTGTATATGGCCATGAGATATGGCTCATATTAATTGTGGGGATGTAATCCTATTCATATATGCATGCATGTGCTAAGGCCACTCATGATGTGGTTAAAATCATTTGGCATGTATGAAATGTGGATATGATCATGGATGTTTGATGATGGAATTGTGAGTAAGTGGCATAATAACAACTAAGGCATGAATGTATAAAATGGAAGTAAATTGATGTTACATATTGCATGTGATTTGGTAAGCTTAGTCTAAATAAAATATAGAGTCTTAAGCAAGTATAAATTGATAAGAAGTTGACATGCATGAGCCATGTTTATGAATGCGTAAGTGCTCATTTATGCCATGTAAGATGTCATTGAGATGTGTAAGTGTGCATGTGTTATTGTGGGTGCGCTACAGGAAAATAAGGCTTTAGCGGCGTTTTATCTAAAAACGCCGCAAAAATTGTAAAACACATAGCAATAGCGGCGTTTTAGTAAAAAACGCCGCGAAAAATAGAGAATTAGCAGCGCTTTTGGCAAAACGCCACTAAAAACCAGAGCATTAGCGGCGCTTTTGGCAAAACGCCGCCAAAAACCAGAGCATTAGCGGCGCTTTTGGCAAAACGCCGCTAAAAGTCATATAACCCCTAAACCCAAAAAAATCATAAACACTAATCTATAACCCCTAAAATAATAATTATTAAAATTTATGGTTATACAATATATTAAATATTTTCTTATATAATCGTAAAAGAGATAGTATTGAATTTAAAATATCGAATTAATTATCATTATAGTTTATGGTTTATGGTTTAAGATATATAGTTTAAGGTTTAAGATTTATTAGTTAACTATGGTTTAAGATATATGGTTTAGGGTTTAAGGTTTAGGAGTTAACTAGTATTTGAAGGTTTATGATGAATTATGGGTTTAGGGATTATAATTTAGGGTTTAGGGGTTAGGGTTGGAGTTTAAGGTGTAAGGGTTTGGGGTTAAGGGTTAAGGGTTTAGAGTTTAGAAAAATAATAATAATTAAAAATATTTAACTTGTTTATATTTAAAAAATTAAAAAATATCAAATGAAAATAACATGAATATATTTATAAAAAAAATTAAAACAATATCATTAGGTTTAAGTAAATTTACGTTAAGTATTTATAAATTTAATTGGAAATTTAACTTAAACGGGGTCGTTTTCTTTTTGAAATGTTTTCTTTTTCTCATGCCCGACACTAAAACCCCTAATTTTTAAAGTCATTGAATATATATTAATAAAAAACATAATTGTTTAACTTAAACATGATTGTGCTTTAAGCATGATATTAATATATTTTATTTTTATTCAAGTCTCACTTCATTCAATATATGAGCCTAAAATTTTATCTAAGTATGCCCATATTAATAAAAGACTTAACCTAAACCCAATTTAATATATATATTTATATTATTTTTAATTTAATATTTAATATCCTATATATGTAATTGTATTTAAATTTTTAATTTATACTTATTAAAATTTTATATGTAATTGTATTAGCATTTTTTAATGTTGACATTGTTACTAAAAACATGGTCCCTGGTGAAGCAAGGTTAAAAACACCAGTTAAATCAAATTGTTAGTTGTTAGGATTTTGTCCTTCTTATAATTTACAAAAATAAAATAAAATCAAATTATCAGTATAAAACATGTCAAAATTAATTCTTAATGTAAATAAAAAATTAATTAACATTAAAAATTTGGCAATATTTAATAACATAGGTTATTCAATAATTAATTCTTGCCAAATTTGATATTTTCCCTTCTATAAAATGAATAACATAATTAAATTTAAGAACATATTTCTTGTGTTTCCATATTAGTTATTGTGAAAATTAATTCAATCCGACTAATTTTAATTCAAGTTAAAAATAAACTCTTGCTAAAATTTATTCAAGTTAGGAATTAATATGTATTTTTAATTCACATTAAAAATTATTTTTTCCAAAATTAATTAGTTAAATCGGTAATAATATGAAAAAATTATCAAGAAATTAATAATAGTTGTATTGTGTAATTTTCATTTTATGTTTTAGGATATGAAAAATGCATGTCAAATGTCAATTTTTTACGTTGCCGCATCAACAACTTACCATAATTGGTTGAATAGAAGGCAACGAATTAAACTTAAATTGCACCAAATTAAAATTCATGTATACAATTACACATTAAATCAATGTTAATGTATAATTGGGTCAAACTTAAATTGCAACCGAATATAGGCCCAAATAGGTTGGACACTATTGGACTGTAGCCCAAGAAGAGTATTTATATTCTTGAAATATGGGCTAGACCTGGGGATAGCAAACAAAATATAATTGTTTTTTCAATTTAAAAAAAATGAAAAACCCAAACCCTAAAATATCTCTGCGGGAGAGCATCAAACATGGAAAGAGTTTTCAAATTTGCCACTATTCGTACCTGAGTCAGTGTTTTTTCCTGTCTTCTTTTCATCTCTTTGTTTCAAAGAGCGGGAAACGAAGAAAAGCCTAAAGTTAGGGGTTTTGTGTTTTTTTTCTTCGAGTGATGGCGAATGTAGCAGTGGATAAAGATCAACAATGGCTAATGAATTTCCGTTTAAGGTAAGTCGGAAATCTTAGTAATGCTTTCCTTTTTATTGTGTTTCCATTTATTGTTTTATATATACGTTTTTTTTATCACAGAAAAAGAAGTTTGAAGTTGTTCAATGTAATGCTACTATAAATAAAGGTTTCTGTATTTGTATTGATTTTAAACTCTTTTTTTTGGGGGGTTATATAATGTTAACTTTCGATGGTGTTCTTTGGTTTGTTCATCTTTGTTTCATTGGAGAGCTGATAGGTGAGTTAGTGTATTTTCTTTATTTTTTATGTTTATTTTATATATAAATTAATATTTGAATTTCACTGTTTTCTGTTTGTTTCTCAGGATTTTGCTTCTCGGTTTTCTTCCTTCCCAAATATCATTTCTTTTTTCAAAATTTTCTCTTCTTCGTCCTCACACTTTCTGGGATTTTTATTCCGTTGTTATCAGTTTTCTTTATCAACTTTTTTTAATGATTTTATAATATTACAGGAATTGTTGTGTAAATTAGAAAGAGTGGGAGCTTTCAATTGTCATATCGATTCACGCAAACACAATAAGAAGTGAGGAGGAAGTTAACAGAGGTGAAATTTTGTGTTTGTTTTGTAAGAGGTACGTACATTTGTCGACCTTTTTTTTTTTTCTGTTAGCTGCAGAATTTCTTTACCCATTTAATTAGGCTAATTTGTTGATATATGCCGAAAATTTTGAAATTTATCTATTCATGTCAGAGTAAAAACGTGCCCTATAAGACGCGTTTTCAAGTAAACGGTAACAAATCATCGAATGGTCACAATTCCAACAATCATAGGATTCTAATAACCATATTTTTCCTTATATAAACTTATTCTTTTCTTTACAATTTCCTTCTTTCTTTTTCTAAATTATTTTCCTTTGAAATGTTAGTCTGATACTCGCCTGCTTTGATCGTAATTTTAAAACTTGCTAATGGTAACTAGTTGGTCTGCTGTACGCTAGATTAACAAGAGAAACAATGTTTTTGAAGTATTATTAAATAAACATTGATAGATAACAAATTGCATGATGTTACTTTTAGTGTTACATTTTGAATTTTTTTGTTCATTTTTAATCAATCGTAACTTTTTTTAGGTTTACTTTATAGTGAGATTTTAAGAAGCAAAAGTATCGAGGAAATGGAACCTTAATTGTCAAACTTGTTGAAAAAATAAATAATTCGTAAAAAAGTGTATTTAAATAGTAATTTTTAACATAATTCATAAAATATTCAATAAAAAACATTCTAGACGAATAGACACTAGAAAGCTACTTCTAACAAAAGTAACTGACAACTAGTAATCTTTATTTGTATGATTATTGTTTTTGTTTTTCTTTCCTCTAAATATAAGTTGAAAGGGGTTGAGAATATTGTGACCTTTATTTGATATTTGTGAATTGTGACATAGTTTGACTCAAATATTGTAAGGTAGGATTTTAACTTGTATCCTCTAGAAAAGGATTTTACTTGAATTGAACAAAAAAAAAGAGAGAGTTCAAAACATCAATTCTTTGATCTCTTTTCAAGGTACCATTTTACTTGTGTGCTGTGGACCATTTTCTTCAATTTTATGGAGGTTTTTGTCCAAGTATTAGTTAGTTTTATGTGGGTTGTTTTGCTGCAGCTTAAACCAGGTTTGAGCTACCATGCAAAAGATCCACAGGCTGCTGCAAATTCATTAACTTCTCTTCTTGACAAGGCAGAAAGTGTTGTTCCGCTAGATTTACGATCAAAGACTGCTGTGAGAGTTGGGGTAGGTATTACGTTCATGCGTTATGCATTCTAAGCCTTTTAATTTGCTGAACAATGGGGGTATCTGTGTAGGCAACTGCTGGTCTGAGGGCATTAGGAGGCGAGGCATTTGATAAAATTTGCAATCGATAATTTTATTTTCAGATACATGTTTGTTATGGCCACAACATTTACTTTACCATTTCCTCAAGCTAGTGCAATTTAAATATGTATTTAGGTTAGGGAACTTTTGAAAAGTAGAAGCACCCTTAAATCCGAGGCAAATGGGGTCAAAATTCTGGACGGCTCTCAAGAAGGTTCTTATGAGTGGGTATGATATGCTGAATTTTCTTGTACTTTTATACTTTACTTTTACTTTGCATACTGTAACTGGGGTTAGAGTATCTTGGCGTCCCTATATTATAGCTAAAATGCAATTTAATCCTTGTATGATAGAACCGAGTAATTTAATCTTTAAACATTTGATATAGGCGCAAACAAGTAAAATTGATAACAATATTGATGTAAAATTATTTAAATGCTGATGTGGACTTTTCTTCTCAAATCTTACATAGTACATGAGTTGTACATGAGTTGAAATCTGACAATATGTATGTTCTTAATTGAAAAAATGTTGCTACTTCAGTTCCATCTAGAGATCAATATTTTTGTCAGATTTCAGGGGTCTATGCTAGCTTTTAGATGGTTTCCCGTTAACATTGCTATCAATTTTACTTATTTCTCCAATGTCAAACATGGAAAAGATTGAAGGGCTCAATTCTGTAATATAGTGGATTAAATTGTACTTTTGACTAAGTACAAAGACTGCTTGATATTTTAATCTTATAACTGGTCAACATGATCAGTCTTGCTTGAGATGCTTTCATGGTGGTGCCAGAGCCAATTGGAGAAATCCGAGGGGTTTCTCTGGGGTAACTTAGGAAAACTAGAATAAAGTATTTACGTGCTGTTAGGGCTAGGATCCGTTGTAATTTTTCCTACTGATGGAGCCAATGGACCTAATTTGGACTTTCTTAACCTCCATCTTCTTTTATAGGTGACAATAAATTACCTACTAGGGAATTTGGGAAGGACATATCAAGACACAGTTGGCATAGTTGATCTTGGTGGTGGATCTGTTCAAATGGCGTATGCCATCTCCAAGAATGCTGCTTCAAGAGCTCCAAGTTTACCAGCTGGACAGGACAATTATGTAAATGAAATGTATCTCAATGGATCAAAATATTACCTCTATGTACACAGGTACCCTCCATTTTAACAAAATAGGATTCTGATAATAATTTGAAATTGAATATAAAGAGAAATCTTAATGGCTTGTGATTCCTTAAGCAGTCTTATCAGACAGGTCTCTATTCAGTCATTTGTATAATCTTTATATTTTAGTTATATACTTATGGCTTTCTTGTGTACAGTTATTTGCACTATGGCTTACTAGCAGCTCGAGCAGAAATTTTGAAGGCCACTGAAGATTCTGGCAACCCTTACATCTTGGAGGGTTTTGATGGTATGTTTGAATTTCTTTGGTTGCAACCAACACTATAAAGTGCTGTTTTTTTTAAATATATATATGTGTGTGTGTGTATTTGGGCTGCAAATGGCAGGCACGATTTATGAATTCAGTAACTAAGTTTATAGCTACGACGACTGAAAATGTGGTAATTGTCTGTATTTGCTTCCTACTGCTAACTGTATTCATCTCTCTATTCTGAAACTTTGAATGCACTGAATAATGGAATAGTTCGAATATTACCGGATTTAAGAGAAATTAATGTTTCTTTAACAATTATATTTGTTTGTTTGTTTTTATTTAATAGAAATTAATGCTTTGGATTTAGTCTAAAATCTCTCATTTCACCTTTTCCCACACTGTTGCTTAAATTTACTGCTGCAGCCTTGAGGAATCCCCAATCCCATCTCCATCACTCTCTATGCATTAATTCCTATAGCAATATCAAGGGTGGCAAGTTTAATTGACACATGACTTCTTTTGAACTGTTTGTTTTTCAGGTTGACCAGCTAATTGGAAAAGATCATCTTTTCAAACGCAGTATTATTATTTTGATCAAGGCCTGGTGCTATTACGAGAGCCGGATCCTTGGTGCACACCATGGCTTGATTTCTACATATGCATTAGAAACAATGATTTTATATATCATTAATGTCTTTCATTCATCCTTATTTTGTTCTATTTGTATTTTGTTAGATTTCTGGTGTAGTATGATAAGTGCGGTATTTTGTTTGGCGGGATGTATTTATATCATAGATTATTCTTCTTCTCAATATTTTGATAATGAATTTTAATTTTTTTTATATTTTTTAGGACTTTTACAATAATTTATAATATTTTATTTTTTTTAATTTTTATGACCTTTAGCGGTGTTTTTTGGAAAAGCGCCGCTAAAGGTCCTGACCTTTGGCGGCGTTTTGTGGGAAAAGCGCCGCTAAAGGTCATGACCTTTAGCGGCGTTGTTTTCAAGTAAACGTCGCAAAATTTAGCGGCGCCATCTATAGCGACGTTTTTTGCGGCGCTTGCAAAAACGCCGCTAATAGTTTTAGTGGCGCTTAAAAGCACCGCTAAAGGCCTAAAAAAACGCCGCTAAAAGTCAGTTTTGCTGTAGTGGTGGCAAAAGGCTAGGAAAATAGCCTCAAAGTTGTCCACATGGGTAGACACACAGGCGTGTGTCTAGACAGTGTGTGACACACAGTCTATCCCATGGGTGTGTGATCCGGTTGTGTGTCCCCTGCACCCTAATTAGGTAAAACAAAATGCCCAGTAGTAAACACATGGGTAGAGACACGACCGTGTGTCTCAACCGTGTGAAGGACATGGCCTCAGGACATGGGCGTATGCCCTGGTCGTGTGAAGTCTGCACCTGATTTTTGGAATTTAATTCGCCACATGGCCTAAGCACACGGACGTGTGACTTGGCCGTGTGACCCTATTTAGTTGATGACGTCATAAACAAAGAGTTACATAGGCGAGGACACGGGCGTGTCCCAAGCCACACGGGCGTGTGTGATCACACGGCCTACCCACACGAGCGTGTGTGATCACACGGCCTAGCCACACGAGCGTGTGACCTTCCAAACAAGAAAATTTTCTAAGTGTTGTATAAGTTCTGAAAGTTCTCGGTTTAGTCCCGAACTACACCCAATGTATGTTTTGGGTCTCGTGGGCCTGTATAAGGGACAATATGCTGTGTGTAAATGGTTTTTAATTTTGGGTGAAATTTTATGGCCCAGTTTTGTATGAATGTTTATATTTGAGTTTGGTAACGCCTCGGGACCCTGTCCCAGTGTCGGATACGGGTAAGGGGTGTTACAAAGGCAAAGTGGTGGAGTGCTAGGCACGAAACTTTGTTGGTGTTCTTCCATCAAGGTGGTACCCTCTAACTCTCCTATACTTCTTGATAAGTCATAAATATGATGCTTGTGTGATAATTCATGCATGTTATATGTCTTTGGGTGAAAATCTTGTTTGGATGATTTAAAATGAAGCTAAAAACTTAGTTGTGAAATTTGCTAGAAATAAATTATTACATGAGCAGTAAGTTTTAAAATTCACCATAAATTCTGTAAAAATAATTAAAAAGTGATTTACATATCGTTGTAACCGTGAGTTAGCGTTTAGAACAAATGGAGATCAATTTTGACTTGTATTTTAAAAGATATGAATTTTTTTAATGTTGAAAGGTCATAAAAATCTGGCAGCAGAATTCTTATAAAACAGATTTAGCAGTGACTTTGAAAAATCACCAAAAATTTCACAAGATAAAATAGGAAGTGAGCCTTATATCTCTATAACTGTACAAAAGTCTAGTTTCGTTTAAAGCAAACGGTGCTTGATTTAAAGTTATATATTAAGATTTATTAATTTTTGAATGAGGAAAGGTTAAAATGTCAAGGTCACATTTCATTATTTAATATTTTAGCTGGAATGATAAGCAAGTTGAAACGAGTATGAGACTCGAATGTCATGGTTGTAATTTTTTTTGTGATTATATATTTGATGCTTTGTTTGCGCTTAGCCTTCGAGCTCTAACCTAACTAGTGGCGATGAGTGGCGCTCGGGATAACCTTATGGACACCTGAGATTATTTGACTAGTAGCCATGAGTGGCGCGGGACTATCCGGATACCCGATTATTTGAGTAGTATGTGCAATCTAACAAGTTTGATAAGTTTGATATACAAGCGATTTGGTTATGTAGATTTAATGACTCATGATTTAATTATTTGATACTCATGTCATGTTTCTATATATACATTTGATTTGCACGCTTATATTTATGAATTGCTTGAAGTATGGTAGATTTGTTATGTACCACTGAGCTTGTAAAGCTCAGCCTTTGAATTGTCTTAATGTTCAAATTTGTAGACTTTTGTTCCTGTCCGAGGAACATCATCGACGGGAGACTCCTAACATCACGTATTCAGAGTATAGTACCTTATCTATTAGCGGGCATTGTATTCCTAAGGCCTTACTTGTATTTTTTTTGTAGGTCTGTAACTCATTTATCATTTTTGTTATTTTGACTATTTTGATATACGATGATATTGAAGCTCCACATATTTTGTATAACTACTTTTATAACTATTTTCAATATAACTATGTATGATGTTTTCTCTTGTATAAAATGTATTTCAATGTTTTAAAATTATTTGAAAATTTTGCTGGGTTACTCCGGTGACCTAATGTAGCGCCTTAGTATTTGAGTACTCTGTATTCGGGATTAGGGTGTTATACTATGCTAACAGTTGACTCGTAGGGACTAATCCGTAATTTTTTCTTTTTCCCGATTATTCTCCGTACGATTCGATTCTTGACCTAAATATGATAATTTCATTCAATTAACCAATCCAAATACTTTAAACACTCAAATATACATATTTGACCTTTAATCAACATTTTACACTTTTACCCTAAACTTTTATATTTTATTCAATTTAGTACCTAAATCCAAAACTCTCAAATTGAACACATTTAATCCCAAACCATGCTAGTCGAATTCTCCTTAATCTCTATACAGTCCATATTTAACATATTTTCACAAGAATTTCACAAAATCTTACTGTTTTAACAATTTAGTCCTTTAACTAAAAACTAACTAAAATTCATTTGCAAAATAGTCTTAATCAACAACCAAAACTCCAAATTCACCATTTAACATCAAGAATAATTAAAATTCATTAATGATAAAATCCAAAATCTTTAACAATTTCAAAACAGAAGGTCTGAATTATCTGGACCTAATTATAATGATTTCAAAAACATAAAAATATTAAAAACGAGCTAAGAATTCATACCATGCAATAGCAAAAGAAATGACCGAAGCTCATGGTTCTTCAACAATAGTGTTTCAACACAATAAAAAAAATGATAGTGGTTTCTTATTCTTAATTTTTTTCTTTATGTTTTATTACTTTTATATTTTAATTAATAAAAATAAATTTTGGACAAAAACAAAACATTAACTATGTTTCATTATGGTTTAGTTACCATATAAGTTCACACTCTTTCACTAATTAAGCCATTTAATCATTACAAAGTCTATAGAAATTAAATTTTATGTCACAAATTAGTCTCTTTTTTAAATTAACTAATTACACAATAAATTTTTTAAACCAAAGATTTAAATACCAAAATAGTAAGTCCGTAAATATTTAATAAAAATATTTACGAGCTTGATTTATAGAAATAAGGTTCCGTTACCTCATTTTTCGAAACCACATAACTTCTACCTAACTATTTATTCAATTAGCTAAAATTCTTCCAATCAAAATTCAATATAAAATTATAATTAACTCATTTAGTTTAAATACTAATTATTATGGACTTACTTGTCGGATTTGTGTTTCCGAAACCACTATTTCCAACACCAGTGAAAATGGGTTGTTACAATAATGATAAAGTTTTATGTCTTTTACTATTTAATCCTTTTTCCTTAATTAACTATCAAATCATCAAAATTGCCAGACCAAACTTCAATCCACTACAAAATAGCTCCATAAATATTAATAATAATAATTATGAGCTCGGTTTATGAAAATGAGATCTCGATATCTTATTTTTCAAAACCACTTGACTTTAGAACCGAACCACTTATACTTAACTAATTATCAAATTAATAAAAATTATCAAATTAAAAATCAATAAAACACTAAAATAAACTTGTAACTATTATTTAATAATATTTACGGACTCACTCGTCGAAATTGTGACTCCAAAATCACTATTTCCGACACTACTGAAAAATGGGCTATTACAACTCTACCTCATTAAGAAATTTTGTCCTCGAAATTTTTACTTATGAATAGATTCGTGTACTGTGATCTCATAAATCTTTCATTTTTTTTCCAAATAACTTCTTCAGTATCATATTGATGCCATAAAATTTTCACTATTGGTACTCATTAATTCCGTAGTTCTTCTATTTCCAATTCTAAAAATTTTATCTGGTTCTTCTGAATATATAACAAGTTATGCTGTATTTCTATCTCATTGGAAGTAATCATATAAAATAAATTTGACCTATACCATTGTAACTTCGAAATATGGAAAACATTATGAATTAGTTTTAGCTCTAAAGTAATGTTAGTATATAAACCACATGATTAATTCTCTTGATAATTTATATGACCAAACAATTCATGGACTAAGCTTTCCTTTTTTATCGAATAGAAATACTTTTTTCACAGAAAGACTTTCAAAAATAATTTGTCTCCAGTTTGGAACTCAATATCTTTTCTTTTTAGATCAATATATAATGTCTAACGATTAGAAAAAGCTTTCAAACAATATCAATAACTGAACCTTTTCTTATGTTTCACGTAACAAGTTAGTTCCTGCTAGATTCTTATCATTCAATTCTGATAAGCACAGAGGAATTCTGTAATTGTATCTGCATAAAGCCTCATAGTGCCATTTCAATACTCCACTGATAACGATCATCAAATGCAAACTCTGTTAATGGTAGAATTTCTTTTATGCAACATTGCAATTGTCTTTTAGAATCTGAATAATCTATTCAAATTGTTTATTAGTCTGAGAATGAAATGATGTATGGACGTTCAGTCTATTACCCAAGGTCTCATGTAACTTACCTTAAGTCTAAAAGTAAACCTCAGATCACAATTAGAAATAATATATATAAAGGCACGTCGTACAATCTAAAAATCTTAGAAACGTATAACTCAACTAGCTTCTTAAACAAATAAAATGAGTTGTTTTCATGAATCTATCAATAATTATCTAGAATGAATCTTTCTTTTTAGAGATAATGGTAGTCTCGATATGAAATTCATTGTAACATGTTCTCATTTTCACTTGGAAATTTAATAGATTGTAGTCGACCTGACGAAACCTAGCACCCGACTTTTACTTACTGACATATCAAACATTTCGATACAAACTCAAATATTTCTTATTTTCTTTCTGGCTATTAGTATCTACATTCCAAGTCATTATACATTTTGTTACAACTCAAATATTTTGAATAAATACAGCTATGGACTTTTGGTAGAATATTTCTTTTAACCTCGGGATCATTAGGTACTCATACCCAATTTTAGAAATATAGAATTTCATCACCATCAATACTGAAATCAATGATCTGACCATTCTAAATTTGCTTCCTTTTTAGCTAACAAAAATTTGGATCATTTCTATGAAACTCTTATATTCTCTAATGAAATAATACTTTACCTCTCATCTCGACGATAATAGCACCATTCGACTCAAATTCAAATGAGTTTTTAATGTTCTCAACGCGTACAAAGCTTTTTGGCTCAAGGCATCGACTGTAACAGTAGCTTTACCCGAGTGATAGTCAGTTAACATCTCATAATATTTCAATAAGTCCAAACATTTGCACAGTCTCAGATTCAATTTTGGAACCTCTGTTAATATAGCTTTCAACTATTCGAAACTCTGCTGGTATTTATTCAACCTAACAAAACTGAAATTTTTCGCAACAACTTTGTCAATGATAGAGCTATCATCGAAAAGATTAAACTATGCATTTCTGTAATATATCTCAAAAATTTCTTAGTTCACAATTATTAGGAGTTCATTCAAATTAACTCATGTATCTTCATTTGTTAATAAGAGGTTTAAAAAACTTACTTCCCAAAATCAAAATTCACATTTACAGATCTTCAAATATAATTGTTGTAACACCCTTAACCCGTCTCCGTCGCCGGATTAGGGTTACAGAGCATCACCATGCAAATCCTAACAATAAACATATAATATTCATTTAATAAAACCCATCACAAACCTATCAAACATATACATTTGGGCCTTACATTGGGCCTCTGAGGCCCTAAAAATAGTTTAGAAGCAATTTGAGACTAATTTGAAACGAATCAGAAAATTTGGGAAAAATTTAAAAAAATTGAAAACAGGGGTTACACGGTCATGTGGTCAGGCCATGTGACATAGCCCAAACCATGGAGCAATCGAACAAAAGGACACATGACCGTGTCCCAGCCCGTGTCTCAAACCGTGTAACTCACTAAGTTAGGTCACACGGTCGTGTTGCAAGTCGTGTGCTAGGCCGTGTAACTCACTGACTTGATACACATAACCCTGTCTTAGGCCGTGTGAAATTTATACCAAAAATAACAAGTGACACACGGTCGTGTCTTAGTCTATGTGACCCCTACTTTACAATTTTGCATTTTTTCTTAAACTTTCTATTTTATTTCAAATTAGTCCTGAATTTCTTCTATGATATTTTTAGGGCCTCGAAGGCTTAATTTAAGGACAAAATGCTTTTGAATGGATAGATTATGATAGGCTTAATTTATTTGAATATTATGATGTTAAATGTTTCCGTTTGCATGGTAATACTCTGTAACCCTAATCTGGCGATAGAGACATGTTAGGGGTGTTACAACTTTTCATATAATCGTAACCTTTCCTTTTCATTAGTGCTCACACGAGTTGTGAAAGGGGCTTGCTCACATCAGTTGTGGGTCGGAATGTTAGCTATACGATGTTGCTCACACAAGCTGTGGAGAATCTTCAACAAATGTAGGACCTCAGCCATCAGTAGGACATTCAAGACTAGCACCCGAAGCATGAAATCCCTAATGACATGTCATTCGTATCCTAAGAATTCTTTAGGTTCAAACGAGACTATTTATCCGTCAATTACTCAAAATATTGATATATGTTTATTCAAGTCCGCTTATAACTAACATAATATAATATATAGTCAATTTAACTATCATTAATACGATTATAATTCATACGAACTTACCTCGACAACTATGGTTGCAATAGTAGAATTGAAGTCTAGTCCGAAGGTTTAACTTTTCCCCGATTTAAGTCCGATTGTTGTTTATCTTGATCTAAATAGATAATTTCATTTAATTACGTACTTCAAATAACTTCAAGTATTCAATTCAATCAATAATTCATATTAATGTAAAATTATGAAATTATCCCTAATATTTTAACTTTTTTACAATTTAGTCCTTGAGCTCGTAACTTGAAATTTAATTATTTTAACCCTCTATACATGCTAGCTGAACTTCCTAGGAACCCATATCAACCCACTTAAACCATCATTTCATAATATTACTATGAAATTTTACTATTTTAACTAATTAATCCCTAAACACACTTTCACCAAAAATCACTTAACAAAACATGTTTATTTAACAACTAAAGGTAATAATCTATCAATTAACATCAAAACTCACTCAAACTCAACTATGAGAAGTCCTTGAACGTTTAACAGTTTTGTAAATAACCCCTGGGCTAGCTAGACTAAGCTAAAACGAGCTTAAAAACATAAAAATAATTAAAAACGAGACTCAAATACATACCACACATGAAGAATTTAAAAGTTGAAGCTTCCTTCCCCTTCAATGAATATTTTAGTTTTGAGATAGGAAAAATGAGAAAGATGACAACCTTTTTTTTTCCTTTTCTTTGCTTAACATTTTATTTTAATTATCAAATTACAAAGTTAACCTTTTAAAACTATTAAAATTTCATTAAAACCTATCCATAAACATCCACTAACATATAATATGGTATAATTACCTCCTAAGTCCATTAGCTTTCCTTTCTATAGCCATTTAGTCCTTTTAACTAATAGAATTCAACTTTTGTACCTTTTTCAATTTGGTCCTTTTTACCTAATTAACCATTTAAACCTCAAAATTTCTTAATGAAAATTTAATATTGACTTAAATTAACCCTATAGACATTAAATAAATATTAAAATAATAACTCACTTGTCAAAGTTGTGGTCTCGAAACTACTATTTTGACACCACTGAAATTGGGTTGTTACAACTCTCCCTCCTAAAGGAATTTTCATCCCCGAAAATCTTACCAGAAAATAGGTTAGTGTATTGCACATTCATAGCTTCTTCTGGTTCCCAGGTTGCTTCCTCAACGCTACGACAATGCCAAAGAACTTTAACCAACACTATACATTTGTTCCTTAATTTTTTAACACTATACATATCTGGCTAAATTTCTACATCAACAGGCGAAATCACATGTGAAGGGTCAAATTGATACCACCGTAACATCGATACATGAAACATGTTGTGAATTTTCTCTAATTTCGACGATAAAGCTAAACAGTAAGCTACTGGCCTAATTCTCTCGATGATCTCATACAGCTCGATGAATCGTGGGCTAAGCTTTCTTTTTCGGCCAAAACGGAGAACTTTTCTCCAAGGTGATACTTTTAAGAACACTCTGTCTCCAACTTGAAATTCAATGTCTTTTCTTTTCAAATCCGCATATGATTTCTGACAATTAGAAGCAACTTTCAAACAATCATGAATTACTTTGACTGTTCTTCAGTTTCTCGGATCAAATCAACACCGAAAAGCTTTTTCTGACTCAATTCAATCTAGTATAATGGAGTTCTACATTTCTGACCATACAAAGCTTCATATGGCACTATTTTGATATTCACCTGATAACTATAATTATATGCAAACTCAACCAACAGAAGAAATTTTTCCCAGCTACCCTCAAACTCTAAAATGCAACAACGGAGCATATCCTCGAGTACCTGTATCGCTCGCTTAAAATGATCATCGGTCTGTGGATTGAATGTTGTACTAAAATGTAGTCGAGTATCCAAAACTTCGTGCAATTTACTCCAAAATCTAAAAGTAAACCTGGATATCTATCGAAAATAATAGACACTGGCACACCATGCAGATTAAGTCATAAACGTATAGTTCTGCCAACTTCTCAAGTGAATAATCTATACTACTAGAATGAAATGTGTGGATTTAGTCAAACGATCAACAAAACCTAAATAACATCTTTCTTCCGCGGAGACAGGGGTAATCTTGATACAAAATCCATTGTAGCCCGTTTCTATTTCTATTTTGGAATCATCAAAGGCTATAGCATTCCAGAAGGTACTTGATGCTCAGCTTTGACTTGCTAGAAAACCAAACATTTTGTTACAAACTCTAAAATTTCATGTTTCATACCTAGCCACCAATACATTTGTTTCAAATTACTGTACATTTTGTTACTACTAGGGTGTATCAGATAACTACTACTGTGAGCTTCGTGTAAAATCTTCTGTATAATATCAGAATTTCTAGGAACATAAATTCTATTTCGAAAATACAAACTACCATAAGAACTAACATGAAATTCTGAATTAGGTGTCTTTTCAATTTTCTCTCGTTTAGCAATCAACTCAGAATCACTTTTCTGGACTTCACAAATCTGTTGCAGAAATGTCGATCTAGCTTTTAGTTCCACTACAATGGAACCATCATCAATCAACATCAAATGAGTATTCAAATCTTGCAAAGCAAATAAAGACTTTCAACTTAAAGCATAAACAACAACATTACCTTTTCCTGTATGATAATCAATGATCAAATCATAATCTTTTAGTAGCTCCGACCATCTACATTGTCTCAAATTTAATTCTTTTTGTGTCATCAGATATTTCAGGCTTTTGTAATCCATGAAGATATGACATTTTTCTCTGTAAAAATAGTATCGCCAGATCTTTAAGCAAACACAATACCTGCAAGTTCTAAATCATGAGTTGGGTAATTTTTCTCTTGCGGTTTCAATTGACGAAAAGCATAAGCTACCACTTTGCCTTCTTGCATCAAAACGCAGCCTAAACCATTCAATGAGGCATCACTATATATCACAAATTCCTAACTAGACTTTGGCTGAATCAACATAGGGGCTTTGATCAAGAACACTTTCAACTGATCAAAACTTTGCTGACACTTTTCGAACCATTCAAGCTTGACATCTTTCTAGAGTAGTTTCGCCAATGGCGTAGAAATTGTCGAAAACCCTTTTACAGATCTTCGATAATATTCGGCTAGACCTAAGAAACTTCTGATCTCTAAAACATTTCTTGGAGGCTTTTAGTCTACAATAGCTAATATTTTGCTCGGATTCACTCTAATACCATCTGTTGATACAGCATGTCTCAATAATCCAACTTCTCGCTGCCAAAATTCACATTTGCTAATTTTAGCAAATAATTGTTTCTCATGCAATGTCTGCAATATTATTCTCAAATACTGTGCATGCTCAATTTCATCTCAGAAATAGATCAAAATATCATCAATGAATATAACTACAAATCTGTCTAAATACGGTCGAAATATTTTGTTCATTGAATCCATAAATATAGCAGGTACATTGGTTAAACCAAATGGCATAACTAAAAATTCATAATGTCCATACCTGGTCCTAAAAGCAGTTTTTGGCACATCAAAATCTTTAACCCGTAGCTGATAATATCTAGAACGGAGATCAATCTTTGAAAATATTATTGCACATTCCAATTGATCAAACAAATCATCAATACGTGACAATAGGTATTTTTTTATCGTGACTTTATTAAGCTATCGATAATTAATACACAATCGCAATGATCCGTACTTTTTTTAACAAACAGTACAGATGCACCCCATGGAGAAAACTAGGCCAAAAAACCCTCTATCTGTCAATTCCTACAACTTTGCTTTCAACTCCTTCAATTCTGTAGGTTCCATTCTATATGGAGCTATCGATATCAGAGAATTTCCTGGTACTAACTCAATAGCAAATTCAATCTTTCTGACTGGCTGTAACCTTGGTAACTCTTCTGAAAATATATCCGAGAATTCCAAAATAGTCACAATTGACTCAAATTTCAATTATGAAGCCCTAGAATTAAATATATAAGCTAAATACGCTTCACAACCCTTCCTGACCTATTTATTGGCTAACATAGCTGAAATGATATTAGCTAAACTATCAAATCTATCTGACTCAACCTAGACTATTTCATGATTCTGACATTTCAATAAAATTTGCTTTCGTCTACAATTCACAACAACATCATGAAGAGTCAACCAATCCATACCAAGAATCACACTGAGCTCATCAAATGGTAATAACATCAAATTAACCGAAAAGTTGCAATCTCGAATCATCAGAGGATAGTTTCTACTAACTTTATCAGCTAACACATATTGAACTAAATGATTCGTTACTTTGATCACAAATTTAGTTGATTCAAAAGGTATTTTTTATCTGACATTAAGGTTGTGCATATATATGAGTTTGTTGACCCTGGGTCAATTAAAGCATTAACATTAGTATCAAAGATAGAAAATGTACCGGTAATTACATTAGGTGCTGAAGGTTCCTCGTGAGCTCGAATTGCATAGGCCCTAGTTGGTGCCTAAACCTTAGATCTAATTGTAGAATCTTTCATTCCACTTTGACTATTTCCCGCATTACCACTATTTCTAGATGGCCTCCCTCTTGTAGTCGTATTACTTGACTGTATGTTCTGAGCTTTTTCTCTGTCAGTTCTTTTAGGACAGTCTCGAGAAAATAATCAAGGAACCACATTTGAAGCACGATTCATGTTTCAATCTGTACTCCTTGAAATGTCGTTTATTGCATTGTTGGCATTCAGGTTTATTATTACGGATACTCCCCACACTAGCTATAGAAGTAGCCTGAGGTCTCGAATTTAAATGTTACTTCCCTTTTTCTCTTCTCGAAAGTCCAACTGAAGTTGATGTATGACTATGAAATTCTTTCAATTTCTTCGATAGAGATGAAATTGATTTTCCCGTAGGTTGTTCACCACTATCATGAGCCTTAAAATCTGCCTTTCTTTTAGCTTTACTAAGTTCTTCAGCCTTATGCGCTCGATCCACTAATACCATGAATTCTTTCAATTCTAGAATCCCAACTAACAATTTGATGTTTTCATTTAAACCATCTTCAAGCCGAGTGCACATAACATCTTCTGTTGGAATACATTTCGAAACATATTTACTAAGCATCACGAACTCGCTTTCATATTTGGGTAGGTTAGACGGCCCTGTTTTAACTCAAGAAACTCTTTCCGCGTTTTGTCAAGATACCATTGATTAACATATTTTCTTCTAAAAGAAATACCAATTCACATGATCCCATGGTTCCACAACAATCAAAGTATTCCACCACTGATACGTTGTGTCTTTTAGCAGAGACACCTCACATTTTAAACATTCAACTGGAGAATAAGATAATTCATCAAAAACTTTCATAGTGTTTTCTAACCAAAACTCAGCTTTTCAGGGTCATCTTCAGCTGTTCCATGAAATTTTTCTACCCCATACTTATGTATTTTATCAACTGGAGGCTTGATTACACCTACTTGTTCCAAACCTTGAGGAAAAGAAGGGACATGTTGGGGTACGAGAGGGGGTGGAGGTCGTTGAGCCATAGGGTTAGTTCTAACGAACTTAGGGAACCATTCAGACATCATTTGGAAGAAGGCTTCTTTTGACTCACTTCCCCGGCCCTCAGCTATGGGTCCACTACTAGCTGCTCATTGAACGGAGGCTTGTGCATTACTATCAACCTCATCGAAATCAGCTCAATTGGATGACATCTTTTATCTATATGAAAACATAATTTAATTTGAGTCAAGAGATATCACACTATCACATGTTATATAACGACATGTACTTTTGGACTCCATATATGCTACATTTAGTCTGAGAACCGACTAAATTGTAGCTTTGATACCACTAAATGTAACATCTCTAACTCGTCTCCTTCGTCAGATTAGGGCTACAGAGTATTACCATACAAATCTGAACAATAAACATTTAATATTAATTTAATAAAAACCCATCACAAACCTATCAAACATATACATTTGAGCCTTAAATCGGGCCTCTGAGGTCCTAAAAATAGTTTAGAAGCAATTTGAGACTAATTTGAATGGAATAAAAAATTTGGGAAAAAGTTAAAAATTTTGAAAACTGTGTGACAAAGCTTAGGTTGTGTAACAATCGAACAAAGGGAAACACGGCCGTGTCCCAGCTCATGTCTCAAATCGTGTAACTTACTTAGTTAGGTCATACGACCGTGTTGCAGGCCGTGTGCCAGATCGTGTAACTCTCTAACTTGTGACACACGATTGTGTCACAGGCCGTGTGCTAGGCCATGAAACTCACTGACATGATACACACGGCCATATCTTAAGCCGTGTGAAATTTATATAAAAGATAACAAGTGACACACGGCCGTGTAGCCAGGCCGTGTGTCACATGGCTGTGTGACTCCTAGGTCGTGTGCTCCATAATTTGACCCTAAAATCAAGCCATTTCAAGGCCAAAATATACGCAATCAAACATTCCAATTTGTACATACATTCAAAAGACTTAAACACCTTTCAAACACATATAAACATACCTTTTTAATCAATCTATATTAGCTAACCGATATGCCAACCAAAAGCACCATGTTTATACCAAAACATCATTAGTCAAAACAAAACAATATAGCCATATTTCAAGCACAAAACCTAGTTCCTTTATCTACAAATGACATCAATTATAACCATTCACATATCACCATAAACATACCAAAATGACCGTATATTACAAGTACTTTAAAGTGGCCAAAAGACTTAAACTTGTTAAGGCAAGAAAAAGTTCATCAAACAAGATATATATTCCAAAAACATATACATACCAAATTGATCATTAATGTATTCAAGAACTAACATTATAGAAAGGTCTTATACATGCCATTTATAACCTTAGCCAAATTAACTCAAAAGCTACCGAAGTGGTTGCTAGATAGTGTGATAGATCTCTGACAAGCTTCCAACGGATTGAGCTTCCGGTAATCTACAAAACAAAGGAATGTAAATACGTAAGCAACTAGTGCTTAGAAAGTTCATATAAACTCAAACATAACTTACCTTTCTCAATTTTTTTTAAAAAATAAGCATAACATCATTACCAAGACCATAGGCTTAGTAAAATCCTATAAAAATACCATCTAACTCACAAGTTAGTAAGTTTATACATGATACATACTGGTTCAACCATGTCATAAGAAGATTTTCATGTACACATCATATATCACATTAATATTTTCATAAGATCATGAACCAATATCCAATTGTATACATACCATGCCATTATCCTTTACTTACATGTTGAACCACCTAGAATGACATTGGATACTCAGGAATACTCACACATAGTGCGCCTTTCCATATAACCGTAACCTTTCCTTTTTAATAGTGCTCACACGAGATGTGGATCGAAATGTTAGCTACATGATGCTGCTCACACGAGCTATGGAAAATCCTCAACAAATGTAGGACCTCAGCCATAGGTAGGACATTCAAGACTAGCACCTGAAACATGAAATCCCTAATGACATGTCATTCATATCCTAAGAATTCTTTAGGTTCAAATGAGACTATTTATCTGTTAATTACTCAAAACATTGATATATGTATATTCAAGTCCATTTATAACTAACATAATATAATTGATAGTCAATTTTTAACTTTCATTAATATGATTATAATTCAAACGAACTTACCTTGACAACTATGGTTGCAATAGTAGAATATAAGTCTAGTCCAAAGCTTTAGCTTTTCCTCGATTGAAGTCTGGTTGTTGTTTATCTTGATCTAAATAGATAATTTCATTTAATTAAGTACTTCAAATAACTTCAAGTATTCAATTCAATCAGTAATTCATATTAATGTAAAATTATGAAATTGCCCCTAATATTTTAACTTTTTCACAATTTAGTCATTAAGCTCGTAACTTGAAATTTAACATTTTAACCCTCCATACATGCTAGCCAAACTTCTTAGGAACCCATATCAACCTGCTTAAACCATCATTTTATAATATCACTATGAAATTTTACTATTTTAACTAATTAATTCTGAAACACACTTTCACCAAAAATCACTTAACAAACATGTTTGTTTAACAAGCAAGGGTAATAATGTAATAGCCCAAAATTGGGTCTAGTTGGAACAGTGGTTTCGGGACCACAAAATCTGAGATAGAAATAATTATTTTATGATTATTTTGAGGTCTATGATATGATTGCATGATTGTGTGAAAATTTCGTGAAGAAATTCTATGCATAAAGTGCTCAATTTGAAGTTAGGGACTAAATTGAATAAGTTGCAAAACTTGCATTCTAGAAGTTTCTAGTATGAAATTGCTTTGAAATATTAATTAGGAGGTCTTAAATAGAAATTTTACCAATTTATAAGTGATGGAAAAAAATTGGACATGGATGGAATTTTTGAAAGTTTAGTAAGGAAGGGCATTTTGGTCATTTGGTAATTAAAAGAAATAAAAGGGAAAATAAAGCCAAAATTGACTCATCTTTCTCATGGAGGCCGAAATTAGCATGGGGGAAGCCATGGCTAGGGTTTTCAAGCTTTCCAAGCTCAATAGTAAGTTCGTTATAACCCCGTTTTTTAAGTTCTTTACGTTTTTGGAATCCCGATAATTTGATTAAGCTTATTCTAGCAATAATTTAAGCTAGGGTTCATATTTGGAAAAATATCCATAGGTGAAATGTGTTTATTTTGCTGTGTTATAATATAATATGTGGTTTTAAATTATGTTAGACAACTTGTGCTACTCAGTTTTGAGTGAAAACGAGTAAAAGGGCTTAATCGGTAAAAATACCTAATAGTCATAAGTATATGTTAGAGTGAGAATTTGATGTTGCCATAGAAGGGAAAAGTTATCAGCATGTCATAAAACATAAGAATAAGGGATGAAGTTTAATTCCCGAGCCTAGGGGAAAAAGTGTAAATATGCAAAAGTTTAGGGGTAAAATTGTAATTTTTCCAAAGTTTGAGTTAAGGACTGTTTTGAATAGTACATTAATTAAATAAGTAAAATATGATGTTTTAGATCTCGAAAAATGAGATTTGAACCTAGAATGAGAGAAAAATTGAAAATTGGGAAAGTTGGTAAAATGGCCGTTTTAGTATCGAGGTAAGTTCATATGTATAATAAGCGTTAATTTATGCATTTTTCTATGTAAAATTGATATATTCATTATGATTTCCGAGGTGTTGAAAGTATGTAAGTTGGTATGATAATAATACAGCAATAATGCTGTAATTTATATTTGAAAGTTAAATTTAGTGAATTAATTGAATTATATTAAATTAAATGATTATGGTGCCAAGTTTATGAATTGATTTAAAAATATGTCTATGGTACATGAAGTGCATTGAATTATCATACATAAATGTGATTTCTATGATTATGGATATTATGGGAAATTGTAAGTTCATATTATTTTTAATAAGGCAATGTGTAATTTAATGTTATTGCCTTGATATTAAATGAGATGTAAGTTTATATGTAAGTAATACATCAATATTACTTGTATTATGATATTTTATAATAATATTGGAAATATGTTTGTGGATAATTACTTGATTGGTGAAATTGTTGGAAAAGAGAGAGAAATCTCGGTTGAACCTTCAGAAAGATTGGATGATACAGATAGTATGTAGCTAGGTCACATGTATGGTGCTGAGTGCACATCATGTGTACAAGAGAGCTACAAGACATTATGATGTAGCTAGGTCGAATGGGTGATACTATGTGTACACCATGTAGATAAGAGAGCTACGAGATATATGTAGCTAGGTTGCATGCGTGGTTCCAGGTGAAGGACACCATGTAGACAAGAGAGCTACGAGATAAATTGGCTAGGTCACATGGGTGGTATGAGTGTTCACCATGTGTACAAGAGAGCCGAACTATATGATGGGTGGAGCTATGTGATGAAACCACCAAGTATCGAGGATTGATTCGAAGTGTTCAACGGGAGACTCTCTATGTATTGCTTTGTGAGTTTTGTGATGAATAAGTGCAGGAACTTGATTATGTGAATGATGTGTTCATTAAGTGACCAGGATGTGGTGAGGTTATAAAAAAGTAAGTTATACATGAGGATGATTTTATGGTGACCTTGTGATCATGGGCCTATACTTGTGATGTAAAAAATGTGGTGAAAATGATTTGTGATATGTATGTTAAAATGAGGTTAATACAAAGAAAGTGTGAAAGAGTGAATTAGCAATAAAACTGTTTTGGACAGTAGTAGTGACATGAATTTGAAAAATCATCAAAAATAGTAGAAATTGAATCAGAGACTGAATCAAATTAAAGCTTAATGAGTCTATTTTCATATAAAAGAAACAGAGCAAGAAAAGGAGTTCTATATTTTGAGATGTTTATGTTTTTGTGAGACTGGTTCAGAATGATAACGTGATCCCCTGTTCTGACTTTGGAAAATCACAAAAATTTGGATAAAAATAATTAGAAGCTTAAACTTATATTTTTAAAATTCGTAATGAGTCTATTTTCAAGATAAATCAACAAGAACATTATCCGAGTTTTGTATTGCGAGATAATTAATTTTTAGTGAAGAGAGGTCAGAACTGTCAGAAAGTGAAACAGGGGAAATTTTAATGAATAAACTGTACTAATTGGCTAAACCAAAAATTATGAAAATTTTATGGTGGAAAGATATGTGAGTCTAGTTTTAGGGGAAATTTACGGATCTTAATTTGGAGTTCTGTAGCTCGAATTATAAATAAGTAAGTGACTATGACTTGTGTGGACAGTTTGATGTGAGCATTTATTAGTAAATTGTGAAATCGTACTTACAAGAATGCTTTATACATTAAGGATGTGGAATGGAGAGGAGGAGGAGGAAAATAAATATATGTGGAATACATGGAAACTATGGTATATGAAATATTGATATAATGAAATAAATGATACGTGTTTATAAGAAAACAGAAAGAGAATGATATGTATCATGACATGTATATATATATATATATGACTAGTCTCAATGTAATGCTTGTTGGGTATGGAGTTGAATTGAAATGTTTCAAGCAAACATGTTATTTTGCGTATCTGAATTGTGGTATTTTATAAAGATATGATCTAGTTTTAAATATGAATGCTTGATGATTAAGCTGAAGATATTTTGTAAGATGATAATCTTGGTATAAATGTATAAGTGGTACTATAATAAACAAGGTAAAATGAGTATGAGAGACACATGTATGATGACATACAAATGCTATGTTTGTGGTTTAATTGAGAATATTTAATCATTAAATGAATACCATGTTATATGCTTTTGATTTTGTATAAGTGTGTAAGAGATTAAGGTTGACCAAAGCTTGGAAAATAGCCTAGGTATATTCCACACAGGCAGAGACACGACCATGTGTCTCAGCCGTGTATAGAACACGACTTTGGGACACGGGCGTATGGAGCCTTAAAGCATGAAATTTCCAAGATTTTCGTAAGTTCTTGGTTTAGTCTCGAACCCTTTCTAAAGTATGTTTTGGGCTTCGTAGACTCAAATAAGGGACTATGTGTAAGTGAATGAACGTTTTGAAATATGAATGAAATTTTATGGCCCGTATTTTAGTTTAATGTTTGTATGTTTGTCCGATAACGCCTCGTACCTTATCCCGGCCTCGGGTACGGGTAAGGGGTGTTACAAATAATCCATCAATTAACATCAAAACTCATTCAAACTCAACTATGGCAATTCCTTCAACCTTTAACAATTTTGCAAATTAACCCATGGGCTAGTTAGACTAAGCTAAAACGACTCAAAAACATAAAAATCATTAGAAATGGGACTCAAATACATACCAAGCATGAAGAATTTAAAAATTGAAGCTTCCTCCCTCTTCATTGGATATTTCGGTTTTGAGATAGGAAAAATGAGAAAGATGACAACCTTTTTTTTCCTTTTTTTGTTTAACATTTTATTTTAATTATCAAACTATAAAGTTAATCTTTTAAAACTATTAAAATTTCATTAAAACCTATCCATAAACATCCACTAACATATAATATGGTATAATTACCTCCTAAGTCCATCAAAATTTCTTTCTATAGCTGTTTATTCCTTTTAACTAATAGAATTCAACTTTTATACCTTTTTCAATTTAGTTCTTTTTATGTAATTAACCATTTAAACCTCAAAAAATTTCTTTATGAAAATTTAATACTAACTTAAATTAAACCTATAGACATTAAATGAATATTAAAATAACTCACTTGTCGGAGTCGTGGTCCCGAAACCAGTATTTTCGACACCACCAAAATTGGACTGTTATAATTATTTCTCTTGTAAGATCTGTAACACTATTTTTTTCCTGATGTTGATCTTATTCAATTTCATTCCTCGTATAAATTTAAAATTATTAAGAACATAGCAACAATTCAGTTCAGATACAACTAGCAAATCCTAACCATTAAATCTATAAGGCAACTATGCAATCGAAAATCCAAATAGTGTTATCAGTATCGCACATTATTTAAATCAAGTTTGGAAAGAAATCTTTAGTATAACTAACTCATAACTTGGAGCTAACAACAATCTAGTCAAAAGTCAATACTCGAACATATAGTAGTTCTATTAACCAAATAAATAAGTCAACTATATAAAAATAACAAATATTGGTTCCTCATGTTGTCTCTAATCTACTATTTGTAATCATCATACGATTCTCATAATCTCGTCTTGCTTTCTCACAAACACAATATCGTTTTCCCCGATTGCACATTCAATTGAACAAATCTTTCTAATGAATAACTATTTCAACAATAACTGCAGCTCTTGAAATTTTGATAATACCATTCTATATAGAATAATAAAGATCTAAGCAGTCTGAGTATCATATCAGTAACAAACTCATCTTTACTTACGGTTGATAATCCATATATTTATTCTAAAAATATATAAATAAATTCTTTAATCACATGTACCTAATTATTCCTCAATTCAGACATTCCAATATCTAGGATTCAAATAAGATACGAATCATAACCTCTTTCTATTCATTTCATGAGTCATTAACACTAGCATGCTATCATTCACACTGTTAATTTTGTCAATCTCACATTTATTGATTTCTCTCTTTAACATTTAAGTACAATATATATCAATCTAAAGTCAATCACAACATCATATACAATCAATCAATTCATATCAAATGTCACAGCAAACTCATCGAATTTCAATGACGTCATATCGGCAAGAATTTCATAACCACGAATTCTGAGTAAAATATGTTACTAGCGCAAACATACTGATCTAATAGATTTGTTACTCTAACATCACAAATAGTAAACTCTACTCCACAATCTTTTCAATTATTAAAAATTCAAAAGAAATAATGCATTACTCCAGAATTAATCATGATTTACATAAAAAAATAGTAGATGAAGAAAATGTACCCGTAATATCATTAGGAATAGTGACTTCTTCTCTGACTTGATCACTATAAGCTTGGGATGATGCACAATTTTCAGGTCTTACTGATGTATCTTTGTTTCATGCTCAACTAATTTATCAATAAGAAATTGTGATCATTTACTGAGGATAAGGGAGTGTCGAAGAAGACATGATCAGGGGTAGAGGTTGTCGAGCCGCAGAACTAATGCGCAAAAACTATGAAATCCACATATTCATTGTGTTGAAAAAAATATCTTTCATTTCACTTTCTAACAATTGTCGAACTAATAGAAGGTGGCTTGCTTCCCATTCGAAAGTTGGAACATTACTGTCACGTCCTAAAAATTAGGTTAGAAGAAATTGATTTAGTGAAACTAAGAGTTGTTATGCTCTGAATTTTGAGTTAAGGTTGTGAAAATTATGTAAAATTCTTCTTTAGTGGTTTAGTGCTTTGGATGAGTGTGTTTAAGGTCATAGGTTCAAATATCACTTTTGGAAATTTTTTGGTATTTTTGTCTTAACTTCTATTATTGATCATTTGGTGTAACACCTCGGATTTTGAGGTTACAAGTTTTGAGATTTGTAGATAGGGTCAACGACTAGATCGGACATTTGGGTTTGTTTTTATGTTTTGATGTTATAATGGGCTTGCTGGTCTGGTGGTTGGTTGAGTGATAGTGTACCTTTGGGTTATGGGTTCGAATCCTTATGTGTGTATTTTGAGAGATTATTTATTTCTTTTTGTCTTAAATTTGTTTTAAGTTTGAGTTATTTATTTATCACTTTTATTTATTTTATTTTTGGATAAAAAAACTCAACTAATGCACATCCCCTTTTTTTTGAGTTCTCTGTAAACCTTCTTGTTTTTTTTACTTTATTCTTTTTTCTCCAAAATAAATAAATCTCTTTTAATTCTTCTCTTCTTCCGTTACTTGCTGTTTGTCTAGGGAGATTTTCTACGTGTATTCGATTTTTCAGAAGTGAAAGAAGTAAGTTTCTATAACGCCCCAAATTTTGGGCCTAGAAGAATTGGGCTTCGCGTATCAGAGCAATTGGATTTTAGTTGTTCGAGAAAATTTCACTAATTGAGTATTTGCTTTATTGGCTATGTGATTTAGGAGTGATTGGGAGTGTTTTGAGAGGTTTTGAGTGCAAATCTAGGCTTTAGCAAAAATCTTAGTTTTCCCTAAATTGAACTTGGCGTTAGCTGGAAGGTCTTATTAATATTTTGGGTTAAATCATGACACAAAGAAGCATGTGGTCTAGTGGCAAGGTGGCGTTAGGAGTATGGCAAGGAGGTCAAAGGCTCGAGACTTGAAGTAAGCTATGGATTACTTATTTTGCAGCTGTGCCGCTCAGTGGTTGTGTTGGAATAGAATTCCGCTCAAGTGGTTGTGGAATTGGTATTGGGGGAGAGATTTTTAGGATATGGACTTAGAGGAGTTTGAAAGTGATTCAAATCGGGGGGTTAAGAGATTATAGAAGTGGATTATGGGGGGTTGAGGGGAGATTTAGTAGTTGGCCGAATATGGGATTTCCCATTGTGCATATTCGGTCATAGGACCTTTTTCCCATAGTGCCGAATTCATTTATGCCATTTCGGGTTCTCCTTGCTTTTATTTTTTCTTATTTCTCTGTATTGTGGAGCATATACTAAAAACTGACCACTCGTGCAACTTTTCTGTCATTTCTGGCAAGTGTTGAGTGCTCTTTCATTTTTCCATTTTCTTTCCCTTTTCTATTTCTTGCTTCTTACTCAAACTTTTACCGAAACCCTTTTTACTTTTGGCTCCTCTTTATTTCTTTCGAAGTTTCCGATTGTTCCCCTTCTTATTACTCCTTTAGCAATCGGTTCCTTGCATGACCGAACCTTTTTACCCCATTTCTCTACTTTCTATCCTTCTTTTCTCTCGTTTGTTCCTATTCCTATTTGGCCGAATACCCCTTTGTCTTTTGTGGTCATTCTCGTGTATAGTGGCTGAAAATCCTTGCCTTCCTTCAACACTTTCTTTCATTGATCACAGTACTATTGTAAGACAAATATAACCTTCTCTATTTCCCCCTCATTTGTTTTCCTTCTCCTCTCAGTGGTAGTCGAATACTGCATTCCTGTCACATCACTCACGTTTTCGATTCAGTCACTCTTCTTTACAATTTCTTTTTGGTCATCAGTTTCGACTCAGCGCACTCGAGTGTTACTCCTTTAGTTTGGAATCGATTCTGTGGGATGGTTGTGGTCGAAGGTGATTTGAAAATTGTTTGAAAGTTGGGGAAACATGTGTTTCTATTGTTGGTAAAGTCACAGTAGTTGTTTTAGTTTTCTGTAACCCCCCAAACCCGGCCTGGAAGTTTGGCTCGAACTTGGCGTGTCACATTGAAGTGTTTTTCGAAAACCATGTTTCCATTAAAAACCCTTCTTAATAATTAAAAACTTATACCCTTTTTAAACCTTGTTAGAAAACCTCATCTGAATAAAATTCTTAACAACTTTGTAAAAATCTTGGTAGTTGCGGAAACTTACTTTAAAAACAATTGCGGTTACGTGATGTTTTGAATAACAGTAGTTGCTTTGGAAAATCGTGTTCTAATACTAGCAATTATAAGAACAATAAATAAAATTCCAAATTTGAAATCCAGAAAATTACAACGGCTTTACTACAACCCACATAAAATAATTTAAAGGTAATAATCAAAACTGTAACATAAACAGTGTGTGTGGCTTCCTCCGAGCCCCTAGCAACCCCGATCCATCTAAGGCTGGAAATTACCTGAAAGGTTAATAAACGGGGTGAGTTTACGAAAACTCAGTGTGAAATCCCCTACTATAAAAAGGAACAGTCAGTCATCTCAAAGAATTAAAAGTCTGGCCCCAGCCTTACTTACAATTTCAGTACCAATCGGGTCTTAGCCCATTACAACAGACAGTACCAGATGGTCCTTAGCCCATTACAGAATAAGAAACATTATCAGAATTGGAACCAAAATGAGAATCAGAATCAGAATCAGTAACAGAATCAGAATCAGAATCAATATTAGTAACAGAATCAGAATCAGAATCAAAATTAGGTGACAGAATCAGAATCAGAATCAATAATAGAATCAGAATTAGAATCAGTATTAGTAACAGAATCAGAATCAGAATCAGAATTAGGTGACAGAATCAGAATCAGAATGTGAATGCAATCCCAACCCAATCCAGCCGTATACACCCCCGTACGAACCTTACACCATGTGGGGAGACAACTCGACCCACCCATCCGCTACACACCACAGAATTTGCTGCATGGCTGCCAGAACAGATGTCGTGACAGAGTCACCAGATACAGACATTGTGGCAGAGCCATCAGAATCAGATAATGTGGCAAACCCACCTAACAGAATACGTGGCACAAAGCCATAGATAACTGTAATAACTTCGGCACATAGCCATCAGTGACGGTAATATAACTGGCGCATAGCCTTCGGTAAATATGATCGACACAGAGTCGTCAACAAATATGTTAGGCACATAGCTACAGGTAAATACGTTTGGCACGAAGCCATAGTCAAGATGGCACAAAGCCATATTTAGGTTGGCACAGAGCCATTAATAACGGGTCTATAATTGGCACGAAGTCTACAACAACGGCACACAACCTTCTGTAGCGTGATCGGCACTTAGCCATCGATCGATCAACAGATATTGTGACAGAGTCACCAAATACAGATATTGTGGCAGAGCCACCAGAACAGATATTTGTGGCATAGCCACCAGAGCGCTTCCTCCGTACAAAATCCCAACCCATGCAACATGTCATGTATGCAGAATGTCATGCCCATATTTGAATCAAACAATCACAGTCAAGTCATTCATATCACCAACATATATTCACAATTAAATCTGTCAAACACACAGTCCAAGTCAGTCACTTGCCCACAAGGGCAAAACAGTCATTTAACACCCTAGGGGCAAAATGGTAATTTTACCCCACAAGGGTATCTCGGTAATTCTACCCTACAGGGGTATTTTGGTATTTCTACCCTACAAGGTATTTCGATAATTCTACCCTACAGGGGTATTTCGGTAATTCTATCCTATAGGGGTATTTCAGTAATTCTACCCTATAGGGGTATTTCAGAAATTCTACCCTACAGGGGTATTTCAGTAATTTCACAATTGAGGGTAAAATGGTAATTCTATAAATCGAGGGTAAAACGATAATTTTGTAAACTGAGGGTAAACCAGTAATTTTGTAAATCGAGGGTAAAACGGTAATTTTACAAATCGAGGGTAAAACGGTAATTCTGTAAATCGAGGGTAAAATGGTAATTCTGTAAACTGAGGGTAAAACGGTAATTCTGTAAATTGAGGGTAAAACGGTAATTTTACAAATCAAGGGTAAAACGGTAATTCTATAAATCGAGGGAAAACAGTAATTCTGTAAACTGTGGGTAAAACGGTAATTTTGTAAATCGAGGGTAAAACAGTAATTCTATAAACTGAGGGTAAAACGGTAATTCTGTAAATCGGGAGTACTTTGGTAATTTTACAAGTCGAGGGCATTTCAGTAATTGGCAAACTAAAGAATTCTAAACATGGATAACAATACGAATGGGCTTAAAGCCTATTCTCGGCCCAAATAGGCCCACACGCTCGTGTGGCCCTTTTAGCCCAAACCTAGCCACAGATATGCGATTCACCTAGCCTAATCTAATATTTACTACACAATCAAACAACTTATCCAATTGGGCCCGTAGGCCCATTGGGCCCACATGGCCCCTTTCGGCCCATCGCGGCCCGAAGTAGCCATCCAACAACAAGAGTAGTGATAAACACACACCTGATTGGAGACTGGAGTTAATCCACGCTCCGAGCACTCTTAGCCGATGCCCAGCCCAAACGAGCACGCCATAAAGCGAAAGGGATCAGCCAAGAAAGGTACCTTTACTCTCCTCATGGTTCTCTCTATTTAAAGCCAGCTTCCCATCCACTCTTATGTTAGCTTCCCGATGTGGGATCCCTCCAACATCAGAGTTTAAATTCAACACCAACTCTTGCCGCCCCCTGTTAGCAAAATAAATGCTCTTTGCTTGCCATGGGATTCAAACCCATGCCTCCCCTCAAATGCTCCACACGCTACTTGCCACTAAGCCATAAGGTTTTTTCTGTCACAATTTCTCCAACAATATTCTTAAGGCCTACCTACTACACCCAGGGTTTGATTCACCTTAAACCAAATTTTTTGCTAGAGTCCAGGTTTAAACCCAGGACTTCTCCAACACTTCTCAACACACTTAACCACTAAAACAAGCCTTCATTAACGAAATTTGCATGCACAACAGAATATTATAAGCTGCCTTCAACCGCTCCCATGCTCAAGGCCCAAAACTTCTAGGCCCAAATTCAGGGTGTTACATTTTCTGTCAGTTTCTTTTAATAACAAGAGTTGGATGAGTAATCATTATGATGTTTAAATCTAGGTGCGAGGATACTTGGGGTGCGGTTCGTTTCACAAGCAGGTGTGTAATCGTATGCTATGTTTGATGATCGGTGAAAATCCAAAAGTGTGTGTATTTGTATGCAGTTTTCGATAATCGTTTAAAAACCGAAAGTATGTGTTGTTTACACCACTATGACTGTTGATCGAAAAAATGCCGAAAAGTCAGAAATATGACGTATGATACCACACGAGCATGCGATTGCACGTGTGGTGAACCGAGTTGACGAACATGGGCATTAGACTATAGAGGCCACCACGAGCGCTCTCGTGGTCTTGGGCTATTTTGGGCCTCATTAGGCCAAAATAGGCCGTGTGGGCCTAGTGGGCTTGTGGGCCCACACGGATAAAATGTATGTGATGTGGTAAGTGTTGTTTAGACTGTGATGTTCGCATAACTGTGACTGTTCCGGGGCTAAATGGGCCACACGAGTGGGTGGGCCCACTTGGGCCGAGAATGGGCAATAGGCCCATTTATACCGTTATGTCTATTTAGGTTACTTAAGTCGCTCGAGGCGACAATGGACCTTCGGCTGGGTCGGTAAGACCTTAATTTTTAAAATTACTAAAATACCCCCAACTTGTAAAATTACTGAAATACCCCCGGATTGTAAAATTACTAAAATACCCCGATTTGTAAAATTATCGAAATACCCCCAGTTTGTAAAATTAATGAAATACTCTCGGTTTGTAAAATTACTAAAATACCCTCGATTTGTAAAATTATCGAAATACTCTTGTAGTGTAAAATTATCGAAATACCCTTGTAGAGTAAAATTACCGAAATACCCTTATAGTGTAAAATTATTGAAATACCCTTGTAGTGTAAAATTATCGAAATATCCTTGTAGTGTAAAATTACCAAAATACCCTTTTAATGTAAAATTATCGAAATACCCCTGTAGAGTAAAATGACTATTTTGCCCTTGTGGGTAAATGACTGACTTGGACTATGAATTTGGCTGATTTGACTGTGGTTGTATGACTGTGTTTTAACTGAATTGACTGTGATTGTATGACTGTGTTTTAACTGACTTGACTGTGGTTATATGACTAACATGCTTTTAATATATGTTTAAATGTCTATTACTAAGCATGGCCATTGTGCATATACGTGTGATGATTAAGCATGACATGCACGACATATTGCATGGGGTTGGGACATTGAATCGAAGGAAGTACTGTACTGATATGGTCGCAAGGGTCGCACGAGACGACTATGGATCCAGTATAGATCTGTTAAGGTCGCACGAGACGACTGTGGATCGACAGATGACTTAATGCCGCTTAATCTGTTTATGGCTCTGTGCCAGCCTAAATATGGATCTATGCTATCTTGATTATGGCTTTGTGCCAATCGTATTTACCTGTGGCTATGTGCCTATCATATTTATTAATGACTCTGTGTCGATCATATTTACCCATGGCTGTGTGCCAATTATATTACCGTCGTTGATAGCTACGTGCCGAACTTATTACAGTTACTGATGGCTTTGTGCCAATTAAAATATCGCTACTGAAGACTTAAAACAGTATATATATATAGCAGCTTTGCTGCAATTTTGGTTAGTGCTGCAACAGGTGCTAATATTGTAAGTGTAGGGATGGCGTGGGTGAGTTATTCCCCTCAGGTAGTGTTGGGTTGGATGGAGGCAAGTGTAGGGTTGGATGGGTTAGCATGCATTCATGCATTCATACATTCTATTTGGGCTGGGACCTGGATGTTAATGTATTGGGCTTTGGCCCACTTATGCTCTAAATTGGACTGTATTGTTACTGTGAAAGGGCTCTGGCCCAGACTGTTTCTGTTTCTGTGTACTGACTATTACTCTAGTAAGGGGATTACATACTGAGTTTTCGTAAACTCACCCCGTTTGTTAACTGTGCAGGTAATCCCCAGCGATAGGTGAATCGGTGTTACGAGGGACTCGGATATGGCCACACACTGTCTAACACCCCAAACCCGGCCTAGACGTTATGACCGGATTCGACGTGCCACATCAAAACGTTAAAAAATTTTTTCATTCTAAGTCTAGGAAATCGTACTTGATGTTCAAAGGATTAATTCATTGAGGGTTAAAGTGAATGGAAGCTGCGCACCAGGTAGGAAACCGGAAAAAGGAGGTGAGTCCATCGGACTGCTTAAGTACCAAGCTCTTTCGGATCCAATCCTAGACATGCACACCGCCATTGCCACACTCTAACATCGCGTATATTTTTAGGTTACCATTGAAATTATGTCTATTTTAGAATAAAACGTATTTAAGTTTGTAAAACGTTATCATAGCAGAAGCCTTGTTTGTAATCGTGTTACTTCGAAATCAGTTATGTTTTTGGAAAACGAACCCTAGATCTAGCCCATTTTGACAGTTAATATAATTTAAGATCATCATGATAAGTTATAAATCAAAACCCAAAAAAAATAATTATAAGCGGCCTTATTACATAACAAAACCCAAATCATCAAAGTAAAGAAAATTGAAGTCCAAATCACCAGAAGAAATCCATATTGCAGAGCAAGTGGCCACTCCGAATCCCTCACAACTCCAAGCCCACTATGGCTGAGGATTACCTGCATGGATGAAAATAGGGGATGAGTTTGGGGAAACTCAGTGTGTAAAATCAACCCAGCCATAGCCCATATCAGTTCAAACCACAGAAACAGAATAAATTGGCCTTAGCCCAAAACAGAATACAGAATTAAGCCCATAGGCCCATAACAGATCAGATCAGATATTTCATGCATATGCAGAACCCAACCCATAACCAACCACATACACCCCCTTACCAACCTTTCACCATGTGGGGAGACTACTCGACCCACCCAACCGCTACACGCCACAGAATTATGCAGCATGGCTGCCAGAACAGATAATGTGACAGAGTCACCAGATACAGATAATCGTGGCAGAACCACCAGAACAGATATATGTGGTGAGCCACCAGATCAGATAATTGTGGCATAGCCACCAGGACGCTTCCTCCAAAACATAACCCATGTCCCCATGCAACAAATATTCATTCATGGCATACATCATACAGATTTAAATCAACATGCTTTTTAGACAAAAGTAACCCTAGGGGCATATTGGTCATTTACACCTAGGGGTATCATGGTAATTTTCCATACATAAGGGTATTGTAGTGATTTATCTACTTCTAGGGTTTTCATGCATATCCTATCCATTTACGTACTATCAGAATACTTACCGCACATACTTACCAAATTGAGCCCGTTGGCCCATGAACCCGATTTTTGGCCCATTAAGCCCAAGTTATCAAAATGCACGAAATCGCACGTACTGCAGTTTATTACCTTCAGAATACCAAACATACAAACCCAACTATCTTACGAGCATTCGTACACTCGCAAATTCCCAAAATACCAACTTTTCGGCATTTTGGCTTTTCGACTTTTGCCGATCTAGTCTATGAGAGGGTGTCAATTACACACCTATTTTATGACAATTCGCTGACGAGATCCACGCACGAACTGCCTACAATTATAATACTACCACGTTAATCTTACTACCAAAATGAACTACATATTAATTTCTTACCATATTCGGCCAACAACACCTTAGGCCTTAGCGTTCCTACCTTTGCCGAAAATAGTGTCTCGATCCAGATCCGTTCGCTCCACTTGTCCAAGCCCTTGATCAACAGCCTCTTAATCACACTATTACCAAAATAATACTATTATCACAACCCCTTAGGGCTACAAGTCCAAAAAAATGACAACCTCCCTAACCTTTTAGGGATTCCAACTTTTCTTAAAATATGCAAGATAGACTAAGTTGGAAAGACTTACCACTGATTCTTCCAGTCAACGTTCCCCCTTAGTTCCTACTTGATTCTGATGCAGTTCTAAGCCCTCAAACGATAACAAAAGTCGAGCCCTCAGTGATCTCAGTATTCGACTATGTCCCTAGGATAGTGTGGGAGTTTCGGCTTTTTGCAAAAGTGTAGAGAAAGATAAAAGGGTTTTTACTTGTGGTATTGTCGACAGAAACCCGGGGTTTAGAGGTTGAGAGAATTGGCCAAAGATGATGAGAAAAATAAGAGATTTGGCTAGGGAAAAATCAGTACAAAAGGAGTCAAGTTTTTGGGATTTCAGGATTTGAGGCAATCGGCTATAGTCTTAAAAATAGTGGAAGGAAGGTGGTATAGAGTAGGGTGGCTGAAGGATTTGACTATGGGGAAAAGAAGAAGAAAAGAATAAGTCGATGGAGAGAAGAGAAAAAGAAAAGAAGAAGAGAATGGTCAGGAAACGACACCACTTACCACTAATGCCGAATTTATACTGGCACTAACCCTAGTCGAAATTCCCATGCTAAAGTCCCTTGGTCGGCCACCTCTTGTTCCTTGATCAGCTCCTAGATTTCCTCCCTTATCTGCTCCTAAATCCTATCCCTTATCAACTCCTAAATCCTATCCTGACAGACTTTCACTTCAGTTCCACTGCTTACCTTTTCTGAACATAAAAATAATAATTCCCTTAATATGTTGTCATTGTGACTTGAACCTCAGCTCTCCCTAGCATCCACACGCCACTTTTATAGCCTTGCCAGTGGCGTCACATGCCACTTTGCCACTTGCTTCCTTATGTCTTATTTTACCCAAATAATATTTAAGACCCCTATTAACCAGAACCCCCTTTTCCTCGTATGGATTAAAATTACCTAAAATTACCGGGTTTTAGCTTAAGCTTGGGCCTTCTAGAGCCTACTAACATAATTAAACCTACGCCAAACAGTCAAAACACAAAAATTCCAAAATTCACTAAAATTAACAGAAGTCCCGAAAATTGAGGCGTTACAACTCTACCCTCCTTAAAGAAATTTCGTCCTCGAAATTTACCTGGTCCAAACAAATGAGGGTATTGCTGTTGCATCGCCTCCTCTGGCTCCCAAGTAGCTTTCTCTCTGCCATGATTATGCCAAAGCACCTTTACTAATGGGACAGATTTCCTTCTCAGAATCTTAACATCTCGATCCAAAATTTGCACAGGCTCCTCCTCAAAAGTCAAATCAGTTTGCACCTCAATTTCTGCAACCGGCACGACATGAGTAGGGTCAGAACGATAACGCCTTAACATGGAGACGTGGAAAACATCGTGAATCCTATCCAACTCTGGAGGTAATTCCAACTGATAAGCTACTGGGCCTACTCGCTTCAAAACCCGATAAGGCCCAATGAACCGCGGACTCAACTTGCCTTTCTTACCAAACCTCAATATCTTCTTCCAAGGAGAAACCTTTAAAAAGACCATATCCCCTACTGAGTACTCAATCTCCTTACGCTTCAAATCTGCATACGATTTTTTCCTATCAGATGCTTCTTTCAAACGGTCCCTAATTATTCTGACCTTAGCCTCAGTATCAGCCACCAATTCCTGTCCAAGAACTTGTTGCTCCCCTAGCTCCGTCCAACAACTAGATGTATGACACCTTCGACCATACAGTGCTTCATACGGTGCCATTCGAATACTCTCCTGATAACTGTTATTGTACGCAAATTCTGCCAATGGTAAGTAGTCCTCCCAACTACCTCGAAAGTCAATCACGCATCCCCTTAACATGTCCTCCAGAATCTGAATAACCCTTTCTGACTGACCATCAGTTTGGGGATGGAAAGCCGTACTGAAGTTCAACCGCGTCCCCAATGCCTCATACAACTTTTGCCAAAATCGAGATGTGAATCTGGGATCCCGGTCAGAGATAATCGAAACTGGGACTCCATGAAGTCGCACAGTCTCCGCCACATACAGTTTGGCTAACTTTTGAAGCGAAAAGTTGGTACGTACTGGTATGAAATAGGCCGATTTGGTCAACCTATCCACAATCACCCATACCGAGTCTTTCTTCGATGGTGTCAATGGCAACCCACTCACAAAGTCCATGGTTACACTCTCCCACTTCCAAAGTGGTATCTTTACCGGCTGCAACAGTCCAGAAGGTAACTGATGCTCAGCTTTCTCTTGTTGGCACGTCAAACATTTTCCTACAAACTCCGTCACTTCTCGCTTAAGTCCAGGCCACCAGTATAATTCCCGCAAGTCGTGATACAACTTATTCCCTCCAGGATGCATGGCACATAGTCCCCCATGAACTTCCTTCAATATTGTCTGCCTCAAGTCAGAGTCCTTCGGAACACAAATTCTTCCTCGGAAACACAGAACTCCATCACCATTTAAACCGAACTCAGAAGTTTTCCCTTCCTTAACTTGTTGAAAACGAGCGACCAAAGACTCATCTTCCAACTACTTTTCCTTAATCTGGTCTACCCAGGTTGGCCTTACTTGCAATTCAGCCAACAAACTACCATCATCATACAAACTCAAACGAGCAAACATTGCTCTCAGATCAGATACGGTTCTACGACTCAAAGCATCGGCTACCACATTAGCCTTTTCTGGGTGATACTCGATTGAACAGTCATAATCCTTAAGCAACTCAATCCATCTCCTTTGCCTAAGGTTCAGCTCCTTCTGAGTCAACAAATACTTAAGAATCTTATGGTCTGTGTATATAATGCACCTCTCTCCGTACAGGTAATGTCTCCAAATCTTAAGTGCAAAAACCACTGCTGCTAATTCCAAATCATGAGTAGGATAGTTCCCCTTGTGAGGCTTAAGCTGCCATGACTCATATGCAACCACCTTACCCTCCTGCATTAACAAGCAGCCAAAACCTACATGTGATGCGTCGCTGTACACAGTAAAATCCTTCCCAGACTCCAGCTGAATTAACACAGGTGCTTCAGTCAAAACTTTCATCAACTTTTCAAAAGCTTCCTGCTGGGTCTCAGTCCATACAAACGGTACCCCTTTCCTTATGAGTTTAGTCAGAGGTGTAGCCAACACTGAAAAACCTTCCACAAACCTTTTGTAGTATCCTGCCAATCCTAGGAAACTCCGTATCTCTGATACTGACCTAAGCGGTTTCCACTCCAAAACTGCTTCAATTTTTCGAGGATCCACCTTAATCCCCTCAGCAGAGACCACATGTCCTAAGAAAGTTACCTCCCTCAACCAGAATTCACACTTGCTGAACTTTGCATAAAGTTCCTTCTCCTTTAAAACTTGTAGCACTATACGGAGATGCTCATCATGCTTTACTTCCATTTCAGAATATACCAGAATATCATCAATAAAGACGACTACGAATTGATCCAGAAATGGTTGAAACACCCGATTCATCAGATCCGTAAATGCCGCAGGAGCGTTCGTCAGCCCAAATGGCATAACCAGAAACTCGTAATGACCATACCGAGTCCTGAATGCCGTCTTATAGATATCTGTCTCCTTGACCCTTAACTGATGATATCCAGATCGAAGGTCGATCTTAGAAAATACAGAAGCCCCCCTAAGCTGGTCAAACAGATCGTCAATCCTTGGCAGTGGATACTTATTCTTAATTGTTAGTTTGTTCAACTGGCGATAGTCAATGCACATCCGCATTGTACCATCCTTCTTCTTCACGAATAACACCGGTGCTCCCCATGGAGACACGCTTGGCCTAATAAAGCCCCTATCCAACAACTCTTGAATTTGTGCCTTTAGCTCCACCAACTCCTTCGGTGCCATCCTATATGGTGCGATAGACACTAGCGCCGTTCCAGGCAACAAGTCGATTCCAAACTCCACTTCTCGGTTTGGAGGTAATCCCGGAAGCTCCTATGAAAAAACATCTTGAAACTCCTTTACAGTCCTGACCTTATCCACTGTCAATCCCTTCTCTTCCGACTGGCTTACGAATGCCAAATAGGCTTCACAACCTTTTCGAATCCACTTTTTGGCCCTCCCTCAATGCCGACACCACATTAGACAAACAATCCCTTCGCTCACCTATCATCATAACCTCCTTACCCTCCGTGGTCCTTAACACTATTCGTTTTGCAGCACAATCCAAAGTCGTCCTATGCTTAACAAGCCAGTCCATTCCCAGAATGAGGTCAAACTCTCCAAACGGCAACTCCATCAGATCTCCAGGAAAAACCTTGCCTTGAGTTTCTAAGGGTACATTCCTATACAGTTTGTCTACCCTAACCGAGTGACCTAAAGAACTTAACACAGATACCCCACTCACAATCTTCTCAGAGTGCACACCCAACGACCCAGATATGACACATGCAACATAGGAATGAGTAGATCCCATATCCACTAAAGCAGTGTATGGCATGCCAAAAACCAAAAACGTACCATTTATGACGTCAGGTGCATCGCCCTCCTCTCGACGACGAGCCGCATACACCAACGCTGGCTGTCGAGCCTTAGCATTTCCCGCACCCCTGCCAGGCACCCCTCGACCTCGACCATTTCCATTTCCATTTTCGTCCCTACCTTGTCCACATCCTCTCGGTGGTTGTGGTCCACCTCTCGCGGGTTGAACAACCCTCTGTACAGCAACCTGAGCCTGATCAGCTCTCTATGGGCAGTCCTTAACTCTATGCTCCATAGATCTGCATCGGAAACAAGCACCGAAACGTTTCCTACACTCACCCAAATGTACCTTTCCACAGTCTCCACAAATTGGCAGTCTAACCACATTCACCAGAGCTGCTCGAACTGGCCCCTCCACTCTCGCCCTTTTGACATTCTTATTTGCTCCACCCGAAGGTCCAGAATCCCTCTGAAAATGGTTCCGATCTTTCTCACGGTTCTGCCTCTCAGTACGCTTTACCTCCTCAGTTATCTTAGCTTTTTCCACCAGAACCGCGAAATCCTGCTCCTTCTGCGGAGCAATCAGTACCTTAAGGTCATCTCTGGGTTCATCCTCAAAGTGAACGCTACGCTCATACTCTGTAGTGACTATCCCCACAGCATACTGGCTCAGCCTCAGAAACTCAGCCTCATACACAGCAACAGTTTTACATCCTTGGATCAGATTTAGGAATTCCTTCCTGCGGGCATCCACATAACTTACCCCGACGTACTTTCCTTTAAATGCTGTCTTAAACAGCTCCCAAGTAACCCTATCAGCTGGGGTTCCATCCCTCACGGTGAGCCACCACTGATAAGCCTCATCTCGCAGCAGCGATACGACCCCTTTCAGCTTCTGCTCTACCGAGCAATCCAAGTCATCCATAATTCGTTTTGTGGCCTCCAACCAATATTCTGCCACATTCGGGGCTACACCAGATACGCCCTTAAAGATCTCTGCTCCGTTAGCTCGGAGCCATTCAGAAATTGATCCGCGAATTTCGTTGCCCGAACTTGCCCCGGCAACCCTTTCCAGAACTCGAAGCATAGCCTGCGACAGGGCGTCATCCCCGGCACCACGATCATGAGACTCCACTTCTGTTGCCGATGGTACCAGTGCATCTGCCGCAGGCATATGTCCCGAAGATGAAGATACCGCTCGAGCCCTTCCTCTGCCACGTCCACGGCCTCTTCCACGAGTGGCTCTTGTACTCATATCGTATTATCTGATTATGAATTTTATGCATAAATATCATTCCAATGTTTATTATAGATGTTTTATGATTCAGACAGTAATTCAGGGTTGGTTTTCGCAGAATCGATGTCTAGCTACAATTTCAGTCTTTTAGCAAGCTTTTCTAGGATTTCAGTTGCATCCTATCTAAAGTATTCTAGCAAAGTTTCAGTACAGACAGATAATTCAAAATATATTCAGAAAAATTCAGAATACTTACAGGCTTGGGCCGGAGATTCGGAATGCCACCTTCAGAAGTCCAGATTTTAAAAACCAATTTTTTTTGACAATCTTCGTTTTTGTAAACCCATTCCACAGCCGAGTTGTTGCAACCTGGCTCTAATACCACAAAATGTAACACCCCAAACCCGGCCTAGACGTTATGACCGGATCCGACGTGCCACATCAAAACATTAAAATATTTTTTCATTCTAAGTCTAGGAAATCGTACTTGATGTTCAAAGGATTAATTCATTGAGGGTTAAAGTGAATGGAAGCTGCACACCAGGTAGGAAACCGGAAAAAGGAGGTGAGTCCATCAGACTGCTTAAGTACCAAGCTCTTTCGGATCCAATACTAGACATGCACACTGGCATTGCCACACTCTAACATCACATATATTTTTAGGTTACCATTGAAATTATGTCTATTTTAGAATAAAACGTATTTAAGTCTGCAAAACATTATCATAGCAGAAGCCTTGTTTGTAATCGTGTTACTTCGAAATCAATTTATGTTTTTGGAAAACGAACCCTAGATCTAGCCCATTTTGACAGTTAATATAATTTAAGATCATCATGATAAGTTATAAATCAAAACCCCCAAAAAAATAATTATAAGCGGCCTTATTACATAACAAAACCCAAATCATCAAAGTAAAGAAAATTGAAGTCCAAATCACCAGAAGAAATCCATATTGTAGAACGAGTGGCCACTCCGAATCCCTTGCAGCTCCAAGTCCACTATGGCTGGGGATTACCTGCATAGATGAAAATAGGGGATGAGTTTGGGGAAACTCAGTGTGTAAAATTAACCCAACCATAGCCCATATCAGCTCAAACCACAGAAACAGAATAAATTGGCCTTAGCCCAGAACAGAATACAGAATTAAGCCCATAGGCCCATAACAGATCAGATCAGATATTCAAGTATATGCAGAACCCAACCCATAACCAACCACATACACCCCCTTACCAACCTTTCACCATGTGGGGAGACTACTCGACCCACCCAACCGCTACACGCCACAGAATTATGCAGCATGGCTGCCAGAACAGATAATGTGACAGAGTCACCAGATACAGATAATTGTGGCAGAACCACCAAAACAGATATATGTGGCAGAGCCACCAGATCAGATAATTGTGGCATAGCCACCAGGATGCTTCCTCCAAAATATAACCCATTTCCCCATGCGACACATATTCATTCATGGCATACATCATACAGATTTAAATCAACATGATTTTTAGACAAAATTAACCCTAGGGGCATATTGGTTATTTACACCTAGGAGTATCATGGTTGTAATATCCCGAATTAGGGCTTAATCGGTAAAAATACCTAATAGTCACAAGTACATGTTAGAGTGAGAATTTGATGTTGCCATAGAAGAGAAAAGTGATCAGCATGTTGTAAAACATAAGAATAAGGAATAAAGTTTAATCCCGAGCCTAGGGGCAAAAATGTAAATAGCAAAAGTTTAAGGGTAAAATTGTAATTTTGCCAAAATTTGAGTTAAGGATTAATTTGATAATGTGAGTATTAAATAAGCTAAATGTGTTATTTTAGATCAAGAAAAACGTGGAATCTACCTAATTGAGGAAAAGAAAAGATTGTGGACTAGATTGCAAAATCCTTGTATTTTGGTACCAAGGTAAGTTCATGTGTAAATAATGTAGCATAATGGTTATTTTTAAGTTATTGATGTTAATTATATGTTATGCTGAATTTTATTATGAAATGTATGCTTTGTGGTTAATTTCAAATAATATGTAAATTATGTGAACTACTTGTTAAATATAATTGTTACCGAGTATTGATTTCGGCATTCTACGGAAGACGGCAAGGATAAGTGTTCGAGGAAAATGCCTGTTTGAACCTTAGGAATAGATTAGGATACAAGTGACATGTCACTAGGATGGTTGAGCATCCGAACTCGTTGAGTTGAGTCCGAGTTCACTTATGGATGCGAATGTCCGAACTCGTTGAGTTGAGTCCGAGTTCGTGAGATGTAACTAGGCATCCGAACTCGTTGAGTTGAGTCTGAGTTCACTTATGGATGCGAACGCCCGAGCTCGTTGAGTTGAGCTTGAGTTCGCTTATGGGCGGGTTACATGATTGCTTGATTGCATATATGGCACTTATGTGCAAGTTATCCATGTATCCGAATTATATTCCGATGTGTTCAACGGGTAAAGTTCTACTCAAATGGAGGAATATTCGAGATGTAAAGAGACGTATTGGTAAGTGATGTGAAATGGATATTTTGGATAGGTATGTATTTAACCCTCGGGTTGAGTATTGATACAACCACGATAAGGTAATAAGATGATGAAAAATGATTAAAATGTGATATGTGTTTTAGTGATACATGCTAATGTTGATTGGTATGACTGTTTGTTATGTTACTTATTATTTGCATATGAACATACTAAGCATTTATGCTTTGTAGTTTTGGACAAGGCAGCTTAGGAGTCGGGATAGGTCGAAGGCTCAGTCACACTATCCGGAAGACTTTTGGTAATGGCTTGTAAATTTAAGTATGGCATGTATAGCAATATACCTATTTTGTGTAAATGATCTTATGGTATGGTGATGGAATGGTTGAGGAAATGCTTGATAATGATAAATTATGAAAATGGTTAGTTTAGATTATGTTTGATGTTAAGGAAAATTAATAAGATACTTAGTGTAGAAAAACTCATCAAAAGGGATGAAATTTGCCATAAACAGGATACTGCAGCAAAACTAACACGAGTTTGAAAATTTACTAAAAATCATAGAAATTGAATTTGGTGATGTACTACATATAAAATTGAAGATTATTATGTCTAGTTTCACATGAAACAAATGAAACAAGTAAAGGAATTATATGTTAGAAGATATTTGAATTTTAGTGAAACAGAGTCATAGCAGTTTCTAAATCCCATGTTCCAACTTTAAAAATTCACCATAAATTGTAAAGATATAATTAGGTGGATTATTTTATATTCTCAGAATCCTTATTGAGTCTAGTTTCATGAGAAATAAACCTCATATTCATATGAATTTTTTACAGAGAGAAATGTGGTTTGTAGTAAATAGAGGTCAGACCAGTCAAGTTCTGAAACAGGGGTAACTTTAACTAATAAACTGTACTAATTGGCCCAACCAAAAATTCTAGAAAAAAATTAGTAGATAGGTATATGAGTCTAGATTCAGGGAAAATTTACGGATCTTGATTTCAAGTTTCTTAACTTGAGATATGATTTTTCTTGTGAATGTGATGCAAGTAGCTTAAAAGCTGCGAATGTAGAAATAAATAATCCAAAGTTCTAAATATGTTAAATTAAGCTTAGTAACACCTCATACTCGACTCCGGCGACGGTCTCGGGCGTGGGGGCGTTACAATGGTAATTTTTCATACATAAGGGTATTGTAGTGATTTAGCTACTTTTAGGGTTTTCATGCATATCCTATCCATTTACGTACTATCAGAATACTTACCGCGCATACTTACCAAATTGAGCCCGTTGGCCCATGAACCCGATTTTTGGCCCATTAAGCCCAAGTTATCAAAATGCACGAAATCGTATGTACTGCAGTTTATTACCTTCAGAATACCAAACATACAAACCCAACTATCTTATGAGCATTTGCACACTCGCAAATTCCCAAAATACCAACTTTTTAGCATTTCGGCTTTTCGGCTTTTGCCGATCTAGTCTATGAGAGGGTGTCAGTTACACACATGTTTTATGATGATTCACTGACGAGATCCACGCACGAACTACCTACAATTATAATACTACCACGTTAATCTTACTACCGAAACGAACTACATATTAACTTCTTACCATATTCGGCCAACAACACCTTAGGCCTTAGCGTTCCTACCTTTGCCGAAAATAGTGTCTCGATCCAAATCCGTTCCCTCTACTTGTCCAAGCCCTTGATCAACAGCCTCTTAATCACACTATTACCAAAATAATACTATTATCACAACCCCTTAGGGCTACAAGTCCAAAAAAACGACAACCTCCCTAACCTTTTAGGGATTCTGGCTTTTCTTAAAATATGCAAGATAGACTAAGTTGGAAAGACTTACCACCGATTCTTCCAGTCAACGTTCCCCCTTAGTCCCTACTTGATTTTGATGCAGTTCTAAGCCCTCAAACAATAACAAAAGTCGAGCCCTCAGTGATCTCAGTATTCGGCTATGTCTCTAGGATAGTGTGGGAGTTTCGGTTTTTTGTAAAAGTGTAGAGAAAGATAAAATATGAGGGTTTTTACTTGTGGTATTGTCGACAGAAACCTGGGGTTTAGAGTTTGAGATAATTGGCCAAAGATGATGAGAAAAATAAGAGATTTGGCTAGGGAAAAATCAGTACAAAAAGAGTCAAGTTTTTGGGATTTCAGGATTTGAGGCAATCGGCTATAGTCTTAAAAATAATGGAAGGAAGGTGGTATAGAGTAGGGTGGCTGAAGGATTCGACTATGGGGAAAAGAAGAAGAAAAGAATAAGTGGATGGAGAGAAGAGAAAAAGAAAAGAAGAAGAGAATGGTCAGGAAACAGCACCACTTACCACTAATGCCGAATTTATACTGGCACTAACCCTAGCCGAAATTCCCATGCTAAAGTCCCTTGGCCGGCCACCTCTTGTTCCTTGATCAGCTCCTAGATTTCCTCCCTTATCTGCTCCTAAATCCTATCCCTTATCAACTCCTAAATCCTATCTTGACAGACTTTCACTTCAGTTCCACTGCTTACCTTTTCTGAACATAAAAATAATAATTCCCTTAATATGTTGTCATTGTGACTTGAACCTCAGCTCTCCTTAGCATCCACACGCCACTTTTATAGCCTTGCCAGTGGCGTCACATGCCACTTTGCCACTTGCTTCCTTATGTCTTATTTTACCCAAATAATATTTAAGACCCTTGTTAACCAGAACCCTCATTTTCCTCTTATGGATTAAAATCACCTAAAATTATCGGGTTTTAGCTTAAGCTTGGGCCTTCTAGAGCCTACTAACATAATTAAACCTACACCAAACAGTCAAAACACAAAAATTCCAAAATTCACCAAAATTAACAAAAGTCCCGAAAATTGGGGCGTTACACACTGCTTATTTTTTCAAATTTGTTTATTTACTATTGAGTATTTTTTATTTGGGTTGTAATATGGCCTCTCTTAATTTCTGGATTTTTATTTAGGACTTTTGGTTTATTACGTTTTACATATGCTAGTAATTGGACACCTTTTTTTTAAAAAAAAAACTTAAACTGTTTTCAAAGCACTTTGTTTTCGCAAACTACAAAATTTTACAAGCTTCTGCAACTCTTTTTAAATGCCTCTACAGCAAGCAAATGTTTTTAAAATTTAACATTTTTAAGAAAGTAACTTTGGTAATAACACAAGGTTTTAAATCATTTCCAATGCTCACAAAGAGGCTAAATAAGATTTGGTTTTGCAAACAATGTTTACTTTTCACACTTCAAAGTGATACGCCAGATTCAGCCCTAACATTTAGGCCGAGTTTGGGGTGTTATAGTTTTGTTTTTAGGTTTAGGTAGAATTTTTTTCATTTTCTTTTACTATTAAACTGAAGTTTTTTATAAATTAGTATGTTAAACTAAGGTTTCTGAATTAGCTTGGTAGAGTGAGTCGAGCGACTCTAGGTGCTTGTTTTCTGTCTAAGGTGTGTGTTCAGAAATCTTTTCTTTTCATTATCGAATTTTTGACTTGTTTTCACAAAATTTGACATAAATTGTTTATTTCTGGGATTGACTAATGGAAGGGTTGATTATCATGGAATGGCTTGAGGATATGTGCGTTTGTGATATATTTCTGAGTTGTCAAGGGTTAAGGATTGTTTTGACATCAAAAGCTAGTTCTACAGCCAGTTTCGATATGGCTTCGTGACCATACGGGCATGTGCCCCACATAGGTGGTTCACATGACTGTGTGTAGTTGGGAGTTAGGGTTTTTAAGATGTATTTGGTGCTACACGGTATGGCCACACGGTCGTGTGGCCGATAATTGGGAATTTGGGATTTTAGTCGATTTTTACACAGGTGTGTGTTCTAGACACACGGGCGTGTGGGGGCTTCCACATGGTCGTGTCTGAACTACACCTTATTTTAGGATAATGGACAGAGAGTTACACGGGCTGTCTACACAGCCGTGTACCTCCTCTCACACGGGCATGTGCCTCCTTCACTTGGGCATGTTTCGGAATTAGTAAGGTGTGTAACGAAAACCTAAGAAAACAACGGTTGAAGAAAGCCAAAAATTGAAGCTACCTATGCCACATGGTCAGGGCTAATTGGGCTATGTGGGCCACACAGGCGTGTGTAGGTTGTGTGCCAGACCATGTGGGCCTCAAGGTCTAAGCCAATTAGGTCATGTAGGCGATTGTGTTATTTCATATTTTTAAATTAGCTATATGACCATGAATTTGACATTGTGGCTATTCTGGTTATGGTGATTTGTATTTCTGATACATCTGTCTGCAAAGCATGAAATCACAAGCTTACTGGTTTCTGATAAGAATATGAAAGCATGTTCAACATGTTTATCATTTTGTTCAGTTTATGCATGCCATGTCACACTGCATGGGGTTGAGATATTGTGGTACAGAGAAAGTTCTAGCAGTTTAATGATCTGCCTTATTTGGCAGTTTATCCATATTTTTTGTTCTGGTGGCTAGGCTGCAACATAGTGGCTTGACCACATATATGATTTAGCAGTTTTAACTGCAATTTCTATGGCATTGTCTACGATTATCTATTGGTGTGATTTTGGATGGACGAGTTTTAGGGAACTCATTTTGGTGTGTAGCGAAGTTGGGTAGGAAGTTTCTGGAAAATTTGCATTATGTTTTTTTGAAAAATACCGCATTGTCATTGTAACGACCCAAATTTTAGTGATATCGGAATAGTGATTTGAGATCACTAAATCCAACATGTGAGTTTAGATATTAGTAAGTAAAAGTTAAGTGTGGTTTTAGAAATAATTTCGAATTAGTGAAATTATGAATTAAAAGAAATTTGTAGATTAAATAAGATAAAAACGAGGTATCGAGACCTCGAATTCATAAAATGAGCCATAAATATTTTTATAAATATTTATGGAGTGTTAGTAAGTTAGTATTAAAGTTTTGTTAAGAAATTTTAAGGTTTCGGTAGTGAATTGGGTAAAAAGGACTAAATTGAATTAAGTGCAAAATTGTGAAATGTGATTAAATGGCTCTAGTAATTATTAAAGGAGGACTAAAGAGGCAGTTAAACACCTATTTTTGGGCTGGACGGCAGGTATGTGCTGGAAAAATAAAAATCATATGATATATTAGGTTAAAAAAATCAAGAGTTTTCTTCAATTTTCTTCATCTTCTCTAGCAAAAGCACCATTGAAGGGTTCTTTTAAGCTGGTCTCTCATATTTCTATTACATGTAAGCTCAATTCTTGATTATTTCTTGTGATTTTTATGATTTTGAGACTTTTGCAACTAGGTCCTAATATCTAATTTAATAGTTTTTGCTTTTATGAATATTTTAGAAAGTTACTATGAGTAAGTGCTAAAAGTTTAGGATGATTTATCATGGCATTAAGGTTTTAATTTCATTATATGATGATTTTATGAAGAGATTTGCATAGAAATTTATTTTAAGACCAAATTGTGAAAGTTGTTGGAATTAGGGTTTTGTGTTGAAGCTTGGAATGTCAAAGGCTGTGAAGTAGTTTGTAGTGTTTAGATAAAATGATATTTGAAAGGAATTAGTTTGATTGATGAATAAATTGAATAGGGACTAAATTGTAAAAATTGAAAAGTTTAGGGTAATTGTGTAATTTTGAAAATTAAGGGCATACAATGTGAAATAGAATGGAATTGAAATAGATGCTAATGAAGGAATAATTTTATAATTATATGTAACACCCCGAACCCGAGACCGACACCGGAGTCGAACACGAGGTGTTAACAGACTTTAAACCCCTTATAAAAAATATTTCCCAGACACTGCCAATCTGTGTACTAGTCGCTTTAAAAATCATATCTTGAGTTTCACAACTCGAAAATCAGTTTCGTGACTTTTCCCTGAAACTAGACTCATATGCCCATCTACATATTTATTTCTAGAATTTTTGGTCGGGCCAATTAGTACAGTTTATTAGTCAAAGTCTCCCATGTTACAGGGATCGACTATACTGACCTTTGCGCATTACGACTTGGATATCTCCCTGTACAGGGCTTCAATACTGATGCCGTTTGTTTCTATAGAAACTAGACTCAGAGAGGAATCTATACATATATGGTATGACTCCTAATTATCTCTGGTTAATTTATAATGAATTTCCAAAGTCGGAACAGGGAATCCAGAAACTGTTCTGGCCCTGTCTCACGAGAACCTGAATATCTCTCAACATACTGTCCGTATGATTGTTTCGTTACTTTCCTATGAAAGTAGATTCATCAAGGTTTGTTTACATAATTTATTCACTATTTAATTCCATTCCTACTATTTTTAGTGATTTTCCAAATCTACATCACTGCTGCTGTCAGCATCTGCCTTTAAGGTAGACTTTACCTATTTCATGGTTTCCATGATTCAATTAGCCCTTTTTGCATAAATAGCACAATTTATGAAAGTGATTAACCATCCCCGTGGCCAATCCTTGTCAAGCATATCCACACCAAATGATTATAACATTATACTCAAACACATATAAGCCATTTTCGCATGGCTATCCAAAATTTATACAAGTCCAAAGGGTCCACGACCCACAACAAACGGGTAGTCCTATACATGCCATTTCGAAGTTCAACCAAAATTGTACCAAAAGGGGGGCTTTGATAGTGTGGGCGACTTTGACTTCAAGATCCCGAGTCCGATAGCTGGAGAACCAAATCTATAAAACAGAGGAGCAATGAAACGGAGTAAGCAATTTATGCTTAGTAAGTTTTAAGTAAGGAATTCCAGCACAACAAAAGTATAGCATTCATATAGCTAAACGGATAATTTCATATGCACAAATTTACGATATCGTACTTGCTTCACATTATCAACCCTTATGTACATACACAAAAGATCAACTCAGCCAAAGGCCGGTAGCTCGTTTATCAACTGAGCGAATACTTATTTGTAAGGGCTCAACTAAATTCAAGCACATACGAAACATACCTCAATGTTGGGATGTTTCGAGAGTATTAACTGGAATTTTACAGCAAGTTCATTCATTCCCAAATCACGTACCTTCGGAATTTAACCGGATATAGCTCCTCGTTCAAATGCCTTCGGGACATAGCCCGGTTATAGTAATTCGCACAAATGCCTTCGGGACTTAACCCGGATTTAGTAACTCGCACAAATGCCTTCGGGCTTAGCCCGGAATTAGTATCTCGCACAAATGCCTTCGGGCTTAGCCCGGAATTAGTATCTCGCACAAATGCCTTCGGGCTTAGCCCGGAATTAGTATCTCGCACAAATGCCTTCGGGTCTTAGTCCGGATATTGTCACTTAGCACAAGCCTTCGGGACTTAGCCCGGACATCATTCAAATAACCATGCACATTTAACAATAAATCATGGCCCATTCGTATTTCATTTTCGTTAGCAAAACTCAAACACAAGACATTTATCATTCTTGCAAATTCGGCTCAATAGCCACACAAAGAGCATGATTTTAATTTGCTTAAAACATGATCTAATCACATCATAATTTAAGCTCTCTTACTCAAGAACTTACCTCGGGTGTTGTCGAACGATTCCGATAGCTATTCGACCACTTTTTCCTTCCCTTTATCGGATTTAGTTCCCCTTTGCTCTTGAGCTTAATTAAACAAATAAATTGATTTAATCATTTGAGCATCGAAAAGAGGAACACAAGGCACTTAGCCCATATTTATACATTAGACATTAAAGTCACATATGTACGGAATCATGAATCAAACTCAACATTTTAGCTAATTTTTCCCCCTTGGCCGAATATGCATGTCTATTTTGGGGCCGATTTCAACACTTAATACATTCTACAAGTATGGTCACTTGTATTGACTAAACACCCTTTTGTTTCAAGTTCAAAACTTGGCTAATACACACATATACACACTAGTAAAGCATCCTCTCCCTTTTCATCAATTTAACACATGCATTGCTCATTAACATGCAAAAGTTATATTCGGCCTTAGCACACAACTTGCTAGCCGATTCTTCTCCATTTAGCAACCAATGCACATATGTGCTCACTCAAAAATGCTAAAAAGGAGGTTCAAGAATCATCAAGCCACCATCACATGCATCATTAACAAGCTTCATATTTAGCATGCAATGGCATTAACACAAACTCCACCTAGGCCGAATCTTAACTCATCCTCATGCCTCATCACCACAACATCAAACATCAACCAAGAATGATGCATCCATGGCCGAGTGTCATTTCCATCACATAGCAAGATTTAGACCATGGGCTAGGTAGAACTCAAGCTAACAACTAAAACATGCATGCATCTCATGGAACATCATCAAACATACCTTAGCCTAGCTACAAGCATGGCCGAACCTCTTCAACCTTTCTTCTTCCTTCCTCCTTAAAATTTTTGGCCAAGGATGAACCAAAGGATGAGCATTTTTTTTTCTTTGTTTTTTTCTTTCTAGTTTCGGCTAAATGAAGATGAGAAAGGATGAACAAAAATTTTCTCCTTTCTTTTCTTTAGCTCACGGCAATGGGGGGGGGAAACAACTACACACATTTTTTTTGTATTCATCATACTCCTTTTCATTATTTTATGCCCATGCCCCTTATTTTATTTTTTTCCTACATACCTCACTAGGCCAACATGTTCCCCACATGTTTCCACCCATAGCATGGCCAACTACTAGCTCAAATTTTGGGTAATTTGACATGCAAACCCATCATTTTCACAACATGCATTAATAGACCATTTTAAATTAGCCTATCATATTTTCACCATGTCTCATATCAATCCCTATTTAATAATTTCTCATGCAATTGGCTAAATTGGAGAATGAAACTTCCACATACTCATGTACACACATAATAAGCATAGAATATGGAAATCAATTATTTTTATGACTCGGTTTTGTGGTCCCGAAACCACTTCCCGACTAGGGTCAATTTTGGGCTGTCACAACTCTCCCCCACTTAAGAAATTTTTGTCCCCGAAAATCTTACCGGTAAATAGGTTTGGGTATCGTTCTTTCATCGAGCTCTCGGTTTCCCAAGTAGCTTCCTCGATCCCGTGTTTGAGCCATAACACCTTCACTAACGGAACCCTTTTGTTTCGCAACTCCTTCACTTCACGAGCTAGGATATGCATCGGCTCTTCTTCATAACTCATATCGGCTTGAATTTCAACCTCTGATGGGCTAATTATGTGCGATGGATCAGATCGATAGCGTCGAAGCATCGAAACATGAAAGACGTCGTGAATCTTTTCAAGCTCAGGGGGCAAAATCAATCTATACGCAACCGGACCAACTCGTTCGGAGATTTCGTACGGCCCAATGAATCTAGGGCTCAACTTGCCCTTACGGCCAAACCTGAGTACCTTTTTCCAAGGCGAAACATTAAGGAACACTTTATCTCCCACCTGATATTCAATGTCCTTTCGTTTCAAATCCGCATACGATTTTTGACGATCTGTGGCTGCTTTCAGACTTTCACGGATTACCTTTACTTTCTGTTCAGCATCCTTAATCAAATCAACTCCGAAAATTTTACTTTCACCGAGCTCGGTCCAAAACAATGGTGTACGGCATTTACGACCGTACAAAGCCTCGTAAGGTGCCATCTTAATACTTGATTGAAAACTATTATTGTAAGCGAATTCAATCAAAGGTAAATACCGTTCCCATGAACCACTGAACTCGAGGATGCAACATCTCAACATATCCTCAAGTATCTGAATTATCCGCTCAGATTGACCATCGGTTTGGGGATGAAAAGCAGTGCTAAAATGCAGCTTGGTACCCAAAGCTTCTTGCAATTTCCTCCAAAATCGCGAGGTGAATCTCGGATCTCTATCCGACACGATAGAAATAGGTACCCCATGTAATCTCACAATCTGAGAAACGTACAATTCAACTAGTCTATCCAATGAAAAATCCATACACACGGGGATAAAGTGAGCCGACTTAGTCAGTCTATCAACAACAACCCAAATCGCATTTTCTTACTTGTTGACAATGGCAGTCCGGACACAAAGTCCATTGTGACTCGATCCCATTTCCACTCGGGTATCATGATTGGCTGAAGTAATCCTGAAGGCACTTGATGTTCCGCTTTCACTTGTTGACATATTAAACATCTCGAAACAAAGTCGGAGATGTCTCGTTTCATACCATGCCACCAAAACCAACGTTTCAAATCGTTGTACATTTTCGTACTCCCCGGGTGACTTGACATTCGGCTACAATGGGCTTCGTTCAGAATCATCGAAATGAGTTCCGAACTCCTTGGAATACACAAACGACTTCTGAACCTCAAACAATCATCATCATCAATTTGAATCTCCGATTCCTTGTTCGGAGCACACTCAGCCCGTTTTGCAACCAATTCATCATCAACTTTCTGGGCTTCACGAATTTGATGAATCAATAATGGTTTGGCTTTTAATTCAGCTATTAACACATTGTGGGTAGAACAGACAAGTGCACATTCATCGCTCGTAAAGCAAACAATGATTTCCGGCTTAAGGCGTCCGCAACCATATTAGCCTTTCCCGGGTGGTAATCAATGACAAGCTCGTAATCTTTCAACAACTCAAGCCAACGTCTTTGTCGCAGATTTAAGTCTCTTTGAGTCATCAAATTCTTGAGACTTTTGTGATCCGAAAATACATGGTACTTCTCACCAAATAAGTAATGTCGCCATATTTTTAAAGCAAATACGATGGCAGCTAGTTCAAGATCATGGGTCGGATAATTTTTCTCATGTGGCTTTAATTGTCTCGACGCATAGGCCACCACTCGACCTTCTTGCATCAATACGCAACCCAACCCAAGTAGGGATGCGTCACTATAAATGACAAACTCTTTGCCTGATTCGGGTTGCACTAAAATTGGAGCTTCAGTCAAATAAGTTTTTAGTTGATCAAAACGTTTCTGACATTTCTCCGTCCATTCGAACTTAACATCCTTTTGAAGTAGCTTCGTCATTGGTGTGGCTATCATCGAGAAACCTTTGACAAATCGTCAGTAATAACCGGCGAGTCCCAGGAAGCTCCGAACTTCGGTAATATTTCTTGGAGGCTTCCAGTTAAGTATGGCTGAAATTTTGCTCGGGTCAGCTCGAATACCCGATGCGGATACCACATGACCCAAGAAGCTAACCTCTCTTAACCAGAACTCACACTTACTGAACTTAGCATATAACTGCTTATCCCGCAAAATTTGCAACACTAGCCTCAGATGCTCAGCATGTTCGGTCTCATCTCTTGAATAGACCAAGATGTCATCAATGAACCAACTACAAACCGATCCAAATATGGTCTGAAGATCCGATTCATCAAATCCATAAATACCGCAGGGTATTTGTGAGCCCAAACGCATCACTAAGAACTCGTAGTGACCATATCCCGTTCTGAAAGCAGTTTTGGGTATGTCCGAATCTCGAATCCGCAACTGATAATAGCCCGATCTCAAATCTATTTTTGAGAACATTGAGGCTCCCTTCAGTTGGTCGAACAAATCATCGATACGCGGTAACGGATATTTGTTCTTTATCGTCACTTTATTCAGTTGACGATAGTCAATGCACAACCTCATGGTTCCGTCCTTCTTTTTCACGAACAATACTGGTGCACCCCAAGGTGAGAAACTTGGTCGAGCAAAACCTCTATCCGTCAATTCTTGCAACTGAGCTTTCAACTCTTTTAACTCGGTTGGTGCCATACGATACGGAGCTATCGAAATCGGCGTAGTCCCAGGTACAAGCTCAATACCAAACTCTACCTCCCGAACAGGTGGTAAACCCGGTAATCCTTCAGGAAAAACATCCGGGTATTCACAAACCACCGGCACAGATTCGGGTTTCTTGTCTAATTCTTTGTCATCCAGTACATACGCAAGGTATGCTTCGCACCCTTTTCTTACATATTTCTGGGCCAACATTGCTGATATTACAGCTGGCATCCCCTCCAAGTCCGTAGACTCAACTCAGATTACTTCGTTATTTGCGCACCTCAAATCAATAGTCTTGCTTTTGCAATTCACAACCACATCATGCGCGGTCAACCAATCCAAACAAGAATAACATCAAATTCATCAAACGGCAAAAGCATCAAGTCCGCCGGAAAACAGGAACCTCGAATTTCTAGGGGACATTTCTTACACACTTTGTCGACAAGCACGTAACGACCCAAGGGATTTGACACCCGAATTACGAACTTAGTAGACTCAATAGGTAAAGTCTTACTGGATGCTAAGGTTTCACATATGTAAGAATGAGTAGAACCGGGGTCAATCAAAGCAATTACATTAGTATCAAAGAGAGTAAAAGTACCGGTAATAACATCAGGCGAAGAAGCATCCTCGCGGGCACGTATAGCATAAGCTCTAGCAGGCGCACGAGCCTCGGATCTGGTCGTAGCATCTCTAGATCCTCTCTGACCACCACTAGCATTGCCCGTATTTCCAGATGGTCTACCTCGAGCAGTGGTAGCACCCGGTTTCCCACTCTGATTTTCATTCTGTTCAAACAACCTCGGGCAATCTTTAATGAAGTGGTCAACTGATCCGCACTTGTAACAGGAGCGGTCAGGGAATCTACAACTCCCCGAATGCCATTTACCACAATATCGACATTTCGTTCTATCTCGACGTTCATTCCCAACACTGGCGACCAAAGTGCCTCGTGTACCCACAGGGGGTCGATCACGATCTCGTCTAAAAAGGCCTGGAGTGCCTCTAAACTGGCCCGCATCATCTTGAAATTTCTTCGATGCCTGTTGAAGAGACTTTCCCGAAGATCTTTTACGAAACTCTCCAGTTCCCACATCAACTTTTTGCTTTTCTTTTCTAAGCTTTTCGGCTTTACAAGCTCGCTCGACCAGTACTACGAACTCTCGTATTTCAAGTACGCCAACGAACATTTTTATATCTTCATTCAGCCCATCCTCGAAGCGTTTACACATGATAGCCTCGGACGAAACACATTCCCGAGCGTATCTACTAAGTCTAACAAATTTTCGCTCGTAATCAGTAACTGACATGGAACCTTGCTTAAGCTCAAGAAATTCCTTCCGTTTTTGATCAACAAATCTCTGACTGATATACTTTTTCCGAAACTCAGTTTAGAAAAACTCCCAAGTTACTTGCTCTCGGGGCACAACAGAAGTCAGAGTACTCCACCAATAATAGGCAGAATCACGTAGCAAGGAGATAGTACACTTTAGGCATTCATCGGGTGTACAAGATAGCTCATCGAGTACCCGGATAGTGTTGTCCAACCAAAATTCAGCTTGCTCGGCATCGTCGCTATCCGTAGCTTTAAATTCAGTAGCCCCATGTTTTGGATTCTGTCAACTGGGGGCTTATTTGACCTTATTTGGTCAGTTACCGGAGGTATTGTAGGTGCGGGGGTGGTATTAGTTGGGAATGGAGGTTGTGGGACAGCCGTATTAGTTCGAATGTATTGGTTGAACCAATCATTCATCACGCTATAGAAAGCTTGTCTAGCTTCATCATTCGGGTTACTAGCATTAGGTTGAGAGTCCGCCGGCGCTGTCCCTTGTGCGGGAGCAGGCGCTACACTCTCAAGATCATCAGCTACCTCTCGGTTGGGATCGGGATCCATTACTATAAATAAACACATTTACAATTGTCAGAAATCACCACACTATCAAGTAATCACATAAAATGGCATGTATAGCTAGACCCAACGCATTACGGTAGTCCTAGAATCGACTAAACCGTAGCTCTGATACCAATCAAATGTAACACCCCGAACCCGAGACCGACACCGGAGTCGAACACGAGGTGTTAACAGACTTTAAACCCCTTATAAAAAATATTTCCCAGACACTGCCAATCTGCGTACTAGTCGCTTTAAAAATCATATCTTGAGTTTCACAACTCAAAATCAGTTTCGTGATTTTCCCTGAAACTAGACTCATATGCCCATCTACATATTTTTTCTAGAATTTTTGGTCGGGCCAATTAGTACAGTTTATTAGTCAAAGTCTCCCATGTTACAGGGATCGACTACCCTGACCTTTGCGCATTACGACTTGGATATCTCCTTGTACAGGGCTCCAATACTGATGCCGTTTGTTTCTATAGAAACTAGACTCAGAGAGGAATCTATACATATATGGTATGACTCCTAATTATCTCTGGTTAATTTATAATGAATTTCCAAAGTCGGAAAGGGAATCCAGAAACCGTTCTGGCCCTGTCTCACGAGAACCTGAATATCTCTTACATACTGTCCGTATGATTGTTTCGTTACTTTCCTATGAAAGTAGATTCATCAAGGTTTGTTTACATAATTTATTCACTATTTAATTCCATTCCTACTATTTTTAGTGATTTTCCAAATCTACATCACTGCTGCTGTCAGCATCTGCCTTTAAGGTAGACTTTACCTATTTCATGGTTTCCATGATTCAACTAGCCCTTTTTGCATAAATAGCACAATTTATGAAAGTGATTAACCATCCCCGTGGCCAATCCTTGTCAAGCATATCCACACCAAATGATTATAACATTATACTCAAACACATATAAGCCATTTTCGCATGGCTATCCAAAATTTATACAAGTCCAAAGGGTCCACGACCCACAACAAACGGGTAGTCCTATACATGCCATTTCGAAGTTCAACCAAAATTGTACCAAAAGGGGGGGCTTTGATAGTGTGGGCGACTTTGACTTCAAGATCCCGAGTCCGATAGCTGGAGAACCAAATCTATAAAACAGAGGAGCAATGAAACGGAGTAAGCAATTTATGCTTAGTAAGTTTTGAGCAAGGAATTCCAGCACAACAAAAGTATAGCATTCATATAGCTAAACGGATAATTTCATATGCACAAATTTACGATATCGTACTTGCTTCACATTATCAACCCTTATGTACATACACAAAAGATCAACTCAGCCAAAGGCCGGTAGCTCGTTTATCAACTGAGCGAATACTTATTTGTAAGGGCTCAACTAAATTCAAGCACATACGAAACATACCTCAATGTTGGGATGTTTCGAGAGTATTAACTGGAATTTTACAGCAAGTTCATTCATTCCCAAATCACGTACCTTCGGAATTTAACCGGATATAGCTCCTCGTTCAAATGCCTTCGGGACATAGCCCGGTTATAGTAATTGCACAAATGCCTTCGGGACTTAACCCGGATTTAGTAACTCGCACAAATGCCTTCGGGCTAGCCGGAATTAGTATCTCGCACAAATGCCTTCGGGCTTAGCCCGGAATTAGTATCTCGCACAAATGCCTTCGGGCTTAGCCCGGAATTAGTATCTCGCACAAATGCCTTCGGATCTTAGTCCGGATATTGTCACTTAGCACAAGCCTTCGGGACTTAGCCCGGACATCATTCAAATAACCATGCACATTTAACAATAAATCATGGCCCATTCGTATTTCATTTTCGTTAGCAAAACTCAAACACAAGACATTTATCATTCTTGCAAATTCGGCTCAATAGCCACACAAAGAGCATGATTTTAATTTGCTTAAAACATGATCTAATCACATCATAATTTAAGCTCTCTTACTCAAGAACTTACCTCGGGTGTTGTCGAACGATTCCGATAGCTATTCGACCACTTTTTCCTTCCCTTTATCGGATTTAGTTCCCCTTTGCTCTTGAGCTTAATTAAACAAATAAATTGATTTAATCATTTGAGCATCGAAAAGAGGAACACAAGGCACTTAGCCCATATTTATACATTAGACATTAAAGTCACATATGTACGGAATCATGAATCAAACTCAACATTTTAGCTAATTTTTCCCCCTTGGCCGAATATGCATGTCTATTTTGGGGCCGATTTCAACACTTAATACATTCTACAAGTATGGTCACTTGTATTGACTAAACACCCTTTTGTTTCAAGTTCAAAACTTGGCTAATACACACATATACACACTAGTAAAGCATCCTCTCCCTTTCATCAATTTAACACATGCATTGCTCATTAACATGCAAAAGTTATATTCGGCCTTAGCACACAACTTGCTAGCCGATTCTTCTCCATTTAGCAACCAATGCACATATGTGCTCACTCAAAAATGCTAAAAAGGAGGTTCAAGAATCATCAAGCCACCATCACATGCATCATTAACAAGCTTCATATTTAGCATGCAATGGCATTAACACAAACTCCACCTAGGCCGAATCTTAACTCATCCTCATGCCTCATCACCACAACATCAAACATCAACCAAGAATGATGCATCCATGGCCGAGTGTCATTTCCATCACATAGCAAGATTTAGACCATGGGCTAGGTAGAACTCAAGCTAACAACTAAAACATGCATGCATCTCATGGAACATCATCAAACATACCTTAGCCTAGCTACATGCATGGCCGAACCTCTTCAACCTTTCTTCTTCCTTCCTCCTTAAAATTTTTGGCCAAGGATGAACCAAAGGATGAGCATTTTTTTTCTTTGTTTTTTTCTTTCTAGTTTCGGCTAAATGAAGATGAGAAAGGATGAACAAAAATTTTCTCCTTTCTTTTCTTTAGCTCACGGCAATGGGGGGGGGAAACAACTACACACATTTTTTTTGTATTCATCATACTCCTTTTCATTATTTTATGCCCATGCCCCTTATTTTATTTTTTCCTACATACCTCACTAGGCCAACATGTTCCCAACATGTTTCCACCCATAGCATGGCCAACCACTAGCTCAAATTTTGGGTAATTTGACATGCAAACCCATCATTTTCACAACATGCATTAATAGACCATTTTAAATTAGCCTATCATATTTTCACCATGTCTCATATCAATCCCTATTTAATAATTTCTCATGCAATTGGCAAATTGGAGAATGAAACTTCCACATACTCATGTACACACATAATAAGCATAGAATATGGAAATCAATTATTTTTATGACTCGGTTTTGTGGTCCCGAAACCACTTCCCGACTAGGGTCAATTTTGGGCTGTCACAACTCTCCCCCACTTAAGAAATTTTGTCCCCGAAAATCTTACCGGTAAATAGGTTTGGGTATCGTTCTTTCATCGAGCTCTCGGTTTCCCAAGTAGCTTCCTCGATCCCGTGTTTGAGCCATAACACCTTCACTAACGGAACCCTTTTGTTTCGCAACTCCTTCACTTCACGAGCTAGGATATGCATCGGCTCTTCTTCATAACTCATATCGGCTTGAATTTCAACCTCTGATGGGCTAATTATGTGCGATGGATCAGATCGATAGCGTCGAAGCATCGAAACATGAAAGACGTCGTGAATCTTTTCAAGCTCAGGGGGCAAAATCAATCTATACGCAACCGGACCAACTCGTTCGGAGATTTCGTACGGCCCAATGAATCTCGGGCTCAACTTGCCCTTACGGCCAAACCTGAGTACCTTTTTCCAAGGCGAAACTTTAAGGAACACTTTATCTCCCACCTGATATTCAATGTCCTTTCGTTTCAAATCCGCATACGATTTTTGACGATCTGTGGCTGCTTTCAGACTTTCACGGATTACCTTTACTTTCTGTTCAGCATCCTTAATCAAATCAACTCCGAAAATTTTACTTTCACCGAGCTCGGTCCAAAACAACGGTGTACGGCATTTACGACCGTACAAAGCCTCGTAAGGTGCCATCTTAATACTTGATTGAAAACTATTATTGTAAGCGAATTCAATCAAAGGTAAATACCGTTCCCATGAACCACTGAACTCGAGGATGCAACATCTCAACATATCCTCAAGTATCTGAATTATCCGCTCAGATTGACCATCGGTTTGGGGATGAAAAGCAGTGCTAAAATGCAGCTTGGTACCCAAAGCTTCTTGCAATTTCCTCCAAAATCGCGAGGTGAATCTCGGATCTCTATCCGACACGATAGAAATAGGTACCCCGTGTAATCTCACAATCTGAGAAACGTACAATTCAACTAGTCTATCCAATGAAAAATCCATACACACGGGGATAAAGTGAGCCGACTTAGTCAGTCTATCAACAACAACCCAAATCGCATCTTCTTACTTGTTGACAATGGCAGTCCGGACACAAAGTCCATTGTGACTCGATCCCATTTCCACTCGGGTATCATGATCGGCTGAAGTAATCCTGAAGGCACTTGATGTTCCGCTTTCACTTGTTGACATATTAAACATCTCGAAACAAAGTCGGAGATGTCTCGTTTCATACCATGCCACCAAAACCAACGTTTCAAATCGTTGTACATTTTCGTACTCCCCGGGTGACTTGACATTCGGCTACAATGGGCTTCGTTCAGAATCATCGAAATGAGTTCCGAACTCCTTGGAATACACAAACGACTTCTGAACCTCAAACAATCATCATCATCAATTTGAAACTCCGATTCCTTGTTCGGAGCACACTCAGCCCGTTTTGCAACCAATTCATCATCAACTTTCTGGGCTTCACGAATTTGATGAATCAATAATGGTTTGGCTTTTAATTCAGCTATTAACACATTGTGGGTAGAACAGACAAGTGCACATTCATCGCTCGTAAAGCAAACAATGATTTCCGGCTTAAGGCGTCCGCAACCATATTAGCCTTTCCCGGGTGGTAATCAATGACAAGCTCGTAATCTTTCAACAACTCAAGCCAACGTCTTTGTCGCAGATTTAAGTCTCTTTGAGTCATCAAATTTTGAGACTTTTGTGATCCGAAAATACATGGCACTTCTCACCAAATAAGTAATGTCGCCATATTTTTAAAGCAAATACGATGGCAGCTAGTTCAAGATCATGGGTCGGATAATTTTTCTCATGTGGCTTTAATTGTCTCGACGCATAGGCCACCACTCGACCTTCTTGCATCAATACGCAACCCAACCCAAGTAGGGATGCGTCACTATAAATGACAAACTCTTTGCCTGATTCGGGTTGCACTAAAATTGGAGCTTCAGTCAAATAAGTTTTTAGTTGATCAAAACTTTTCTGACATTTCTCCGTCCATTCGAACTTAACATCCTTTTGAAGTAGCTTCGTCATTGGTGTGGCTATCATCGAGAAACCTTTGACAAATCGTCGGTAATAACCGGCGAGTCCCAGGAAGCTCCGAACTTCGGTAATATTTCTTGGAGGCTTCCAGTTAAGTATGGCTGAAATTTTGCTCGGGTCAGCTCGAATACCCGATGCGGATACCACATGACCCAAGAAGCTAACCTCTCTTAACCAGAACTCACACTTACTGAACTTAGCATATAACTGCTTATCCCGCAAAATTTGCAACACTAGCCTCAGATGCTCAGCATGTTCGGTCTCATCTCTTGAATAGACCAAGATGTCATCAATGAACACAACTACGAACCGATCCAAATATGGTCTGAAGATCCGATTCATCAAATCCATAAATACCGCAGGGCATTTGTGAGCCCAAACGGCATCACTAAGAACTCGTAGTGACCATATCCCGTTCTGAAAGCAGTTTTGGGTATGTCCGAATCTCGAATTCGCAACTGATAATAGCCCGATCTCAAATCTATTTTTGAGAACATTGAGGCTCCCTTCAGTTGGTCGAACAAATCATCGATACGCGGTAACGGATATTTGTTCTTTATCGTCACTTTATTCAGTTGACGATAGTCAATGCACAACCTCATGGTTCCGTCCTTCTTTTTCACGAACAATACTGGTGCACCCCAAGGTGAGAAACTTGGTCGAGCAAAACCTCTATCCGTCAATTCTTGCAACTGAGCTTTCAACTCTTTTAACTCGGTTGGTGCCATACGATACGGAGCTATCGAAATCGGGTAGTCCCAGGTACAAGCTCAATACCAAACTCTACCTCCCGAACAGGTGGTAAACCCGGTAATCCTTCAGGAAAAACATCCGGGTATTCACAAACCACCGGCACAGATTCGGGTTTCTTGTCTAATTCTTTGTCATCCAGTACATACGCAAGGTATGCTTCGCACCCTTTTCTTACATATTTCTGGGCCAACATTGCTGATATTACAGCTGGCATCCCCTCCAAGTCCGTAGACTCAACTCGGATTACTTCGTTATTTGCGCACCTCAAATCAATAGTCTTGCTTTTGCAATTCACAACCGCATCATGCGCGGTCAACCAATCCAAACCAAGAATAACATCAAATTCATCAAACGGCAAAAGCATCAAGTCCGCCGGAAAACAGGAACCTCGAATTTCTAGGGGACATTTCTTACACACTTTGTCGACAAGCACGTAACGACCCAAGGGATTTGACACCCGAATTACGAACTCAGTAGACTCAATAGGTAAAGTCTTACTGGATGCTAAGGTTTCACATATGTAAGAATGAGTAGAACCGGGGTCAATCAAAGCAATTACATTAGTATCAAAGAGAGTAAAAGTACCGGTAATAACATCAGGCGAAGAAGCATCCTCGCGGGCACGTATAGCATAAGCTCTAGCAGGCGCACGAGCCTCGGATCTGGTCGTAGCATCTCTAGATCCTCTCTGACCACCACTAGCATTGCCCGTATTTCCAGATGGTCTACCTCGAGCAGTGGTAGCACCCGGTTTCCCACTCTGATTTTCATTCTGTTCAAACAACCTCGGGCAATCTTTAATGAAGTGGTCAACTGATCCGCACTTGTAACAGGAGCGGTCAGGGAATCTACAACTCCCCGAATGCCATTTACCGCAATATCGACATTTCGTTCTATCTCGACGTTCATTCCCAACACTGGCGACCGAAGTGCCTCGTGTACCCACAGGGGGTCGATCACGATCTCGTCTAAAAAGGCCGAAGTGCCTCTAAACTGGCCCGCATCATCTCGAAATTTCTTCGATGCCTGTTGAAGAGACTTTCCCGAAGATCTTTTACGAAACTCTCCAGTTCCCACATCAACTTTTTGTTTTTCTTTTCTAAGCTCTTCGGCTTTACAAGCTCGCTCGACCAGTACTACGAACTCTCGTATTTCAAGAACGCCAACGAACATTTTTATATCTTCATTCAGCCCATCCTCGAAGCGTTTACACATGATAGCCTCGGACGAAACACATTCCCGAGCGTATCTACTAAGTCTAACAAATTTTCGCTCGTAATCAGTAACTGACATGGAACCTTGCTTAAGCTCAAGAAATTCCTTCCGTTTTTGATCAACAAATCTCTGACTGATATACTTTTTCCGAAACTCAGTTTGGAAAAACTCCCAAGTTACTTGCTCTCGGGGCACAACAGAAGTCAGAGTACTCCACCAATAATAGGCAGAATCACGTAGCAAGGAGATAGTACACTTTAGGCATTCATCGGGTGTACAAGATAGCTCATCGAGTACCCGGATAGTGTTGTCCAACCAAAATTCAGCTTGCTCGGCATCGTCGCTATCCGTAGCTTTAAATTCAGTAGCCCCATGTTTTCGGATTCTGTCAACTGGGGGCTTATTTGACCTTATTTGGTCAGTTACCGGAGGTATTGTAGGTGCGGGGGTGGTATTAGTTGGGAATGGAGGTTGTGGGACAGCCGTATTAGTTCGAATGTATTGGTTGAACCAATCATTCATCACGCTATAGAAAGCTTGTCTAGCTTCATCATTCGGGTTACTAGCATTAGGTTGAGAGTCCGCCGGCGCTGTCCCTTGTGCGGGAGCAGGCGCTACACTCTCAAGATCATCAGCTACCTCTCGGTTGGGATCGGGATCCATTACTATAAATAAACACATTTACAATTGTCAGAAATCACCACACTATCAAGTAATCACATAAAATGGCATGTATAGCTAGACCCAACGCATTACGGTAGTCCTAGAATCGACTAAACCGTAGCTCTGATACCAATCAAATGTAACACCCCGAACCCGAGACCGACACCGGAGTCGAACACGAGGTGTTAACAGACTTAAACCCCTTATAAAAATATTTCCCAGACACTGCCAATCTGCGTACTAGTCGCTTTAAAAATCATATCTTGAGTTTCACAACTCAAAATCAGTTTCGTGATTTTTCCCTGAAACTAGACTCATATGCCCATCTACATATTTTTTCTAGAATTTTTGGTCGGGCCAATTAGTACAGTTTATTAGTCAAAGTCTCCCATGTTACAGGGATCGACTACCCTGACCTTTGCGCATTACGACTTGGATATCTCCTTGTACAGGGCTCCAATACTGATGCCGTTTGTTTCTATAGAAACTAGACTCAGAGAGGAATCTATACATATATGGTATGACTCCTAATTATCTCTGGTTAATTTATAATGAATTTCCAAAGTCGGAACAGGGAATCCAGAAACCGTTCTGGCCCTGTCTCACGAGAACCTGAATATCTCTTAACATACTGTCCGTATGATTGTTTCGTTACTTTCCTATGAAAGTAGATTCATCAAGGTTTGTTTACATAATTTATTCACTATTTAATTCCATTCCTACTATTTTTAGTGATTTTCCAAATCTACATCACTGCTGCTGTCAGCATCTGCCTTTAAGGTAGACTTTACCTATTCATGGTTTCCATGATTCACTAGCCCTTTTTGCATAAATAGCACAATTTATGAAAGTGATTAACCATCCCCGTGCCAATCCTTGTCAAGCATATCCACACCAAATGATTATAACATTATACTCAAACACATATAAGCCATTTTCGCATGGCTATCCAAAATTTATACAAGTCCAAAGGGTCCACGACCCACAACAAACGGGTAGTCCTATACATGCCATTTCGAAGTTCAACCAAAATTGTACCAAAAGGGGGGGCTTTGATAGTGTGGGCGACTTTGACTTCAAGATCCCGAGTCCGATAGCTGGAGAACCAAATCTATAAAACAGAGGAGCAATGAAACGGAGTAAGCAATTTATGCTTAGTAAGTTTTGAGCAAGGAATTCCACAACAAAGTAAGCATCATATACTAAACGGATACATATCACAATCATATCGATGCAAATAATGAATCACAAAATCTCCAAGGCCGAGCATTTTAGCTATATCAAGCACATACGAAACATACCTCAATGTTGGGATGTTTCGAGAGTATTAACTGGAATTTTACAGCAAGTTCATTCATTCCCAAATCACGTACCTTCGGAATTTACCGGATATAGCTCCTCGTTCAAATGCCTTCGGACATAGCCCGGTTATAGTAATTCGCACAAATGCCTTCGGGACTTAACCCGGATTTAGTAACTCGCACAAATGCCTCGGGCTAGCCCGGAATTAGTATCTCGCACAAATGCCTTCGGGCTTAGCCGGAATTAGTATCTCGCACAAATGCCTTCGGGCTTAGCCCGAATTAGTATCTCGCACAATGCCTCGGATCTTGTCCGGAATGCACTTAGCACAAGCCTTCGGGACTTAGCCCGGACATCATTCAAATAACCATGCACATTTAACAATAAATCATGGCCCATTCGTATTTCATTTCGTTAGCAAAACTCAAACAAGACATTTATCATTCGCCA